>NC_057802.1:133699692-133959371 GCF_018294505.1 Triticum aestivum
CTAAGATAGATAGTGGGGTACTTCTCCGGCGAGCCCCCCTCCCTGCTGCGGCTGGTTCTTCCTTAACTCCGGCGAGCCCCCCACCCCCTGAAAATCGACTGACCCAAAAGTTGATTCAGTCGACTGAAGTGTACCTAAATTGGAGCAGCATCGCAAGCAAGAGCAAGATCGAGAGTAGTTGCGCGAGCAAGAGCAAGAGCAGACCAGGCAGGGGACCGAGAGCAAGAGCAGAGTAGTAGCGCGAGCGAGAGCTAAAGCAGCAGCAGCTCCTACTGATGTGGACGTCGCCACTGAGGGAGCGACGCCATGGAGGAAGTGGCCAGCGATGCCGCGGTGGATGGAGCCGCGCCGTGTCGGCTCGGGACCGAGCGCCGGCAGCACCGTGAGATCGAATCAAGAAGAAAATGCGGCGATTAGTGTACAACCTCTTTGGTTGCGCCGATTAGGCCGCAGCTTCATTCGAGGAAACGGGGATGCTGATGCTCTTCTGGTGGTGTAGGTGAAGACGGCGGTGTGGGAATGGAGGTGGCGCGAAAGACGAGGGGAACTCCTTGGAGGTGGAGGACGGGGTGGCTGAACCGGCGGGACGACCAGATCGACGATGGATCCTCATCTGGTACGGTGGATGAGGGACGTCGAGGTGTTGCTGTGGACGATGTCGTCGGGGAAGAGGCTTCGGCTGGGTGGCGGACGGAGGAGGGTGTGGGGCTTCGCGGGTTTTCCCGGCCTCGGTGTACGAATGGGTGGGCGGATGGGATGGGAGTGGGGAACCATGGCTTAGGGACGCGCTTGTCCGAAATGTGGGGTAAGTTACGAAAGTACCCCCACCGATTTGAGGCGGTTCTTTCGGTTCAGGGGTATAACGGGCATTTCGCGTGTCGGGATTTCACAGGAGGTGGGAGTTTTCACGCGCGTTGTAATTTTGGAATAGCAAGGCGCGGGTTGAGATGGAGGGAGTTGTCGGAGCACAACGAGACAAAGATATATCATAAATATTTCGGGCTAACAAGGCGCGGGTTGAAATTTCCGGACAAGCCTAACATGTACTGTACCAAATCAATTCGCACTACGAATGTCATTCACAAACTTTGAATTCATGTTATGTTCAATTAAAATATTTCGCTACGTGTATAATGCATGCAACCTAGTACTCAAATGAACGTTTTAGTGCATTCCAAACGTATATACTACCGCTTCAATATGAACTAAATTTGAATTCGTTTCTCTATTTGAATAAGATCTACAATAATGATTGTTGCGAATTCAAAGCATTTGAATTTGTTTCTCTGTTTTAATAAGATCTACAATCATCATTATTGTCAAGTTAAACCATCGTTTGTGTATTATCTTCGCATCACACCACATGATTAGTCTCGAGTTACATATGAACTCGAACTCGATTTTTTGAATCCACTTTATGTTGATTTCAAATCATAGTACATTTAAAGCTCTAGCAAGATCTTCACAAACTAAACCATGTCTCATATGTATAATGTGTTTATCACATTATGTATGGTGCCCCGCCCCCTACGCCTACAAGTATTTAGATGTGAGTTGCAAACACCACACATTACCACAAATTCAAATAAAATGTGAGAATGTTCGATATATAGTATTGTTTAGATTGTTCGATATTTAATTGTAAGCTGCAAACGCCACATATTATCACAAATTCAAATAAAATGTGAGATTGTTCGATGTATAGTATGGTTTAGATTGTTCGACATTTAGCTGTGAGTTGCAAACGCCATGCATTATCACATTATGGTATAACATGTGCAAAACCACAACACGCGTATCACCGCTATATTCATGCATGCATATGTTTAAAACACTATGATCTCCTATTCAAATATATGAATCCACTTTCATATCAAATTATGATCTTTGTTAGTCCGTTACACCCACACAATCCTCTAACCTTTGTAGCTACCACTCACTTTCTCTCGTGCATGCACACGCCCTCCTTGCCCTCCCCCTCCCTCAGCATTCTATCCATCGCGCACATTCATTTTTCTTCTTCTTTAGGTCGTTCTCCCATAGTCTCCACAACTCCTTTCCGACACACACCGATCGATAAACCTCTCCAGCGATGTCTGCCTACAACATACACACGCACCTTCAATCTCCTCCTTTATGTGTCCTTGCCTCGTGTCTCTCATACGGTCCCACTCACGTGTAAACTCTCGCCCCTCTTTTCATCGATCTCATAACCGCACACTCCTCCCCCTATCTAGGTAGTAGCTGGGCCTCTCGCACCACCTCCTAGCTCCATTCTCTCTGTCTATCCGTCTCGCCGGGCCTTATTTGCCTCTAACAAATGGACGTACACCGACCGATCTCCCACTATACATATAGCTAGCTAGGTCCTTATAACTCGTTTTTCCCCACGCGTCGATCGATCTACCTCATTAGTTATGTCTCTCCCTTCCTCCGACAAACAGCAGTTGATCTACCGATCTAGTTAGGTTTGCTTACCAAACACATGGTTCCCCTTCATCATCCATGGATGTGTCCTGACCGATCTATTACGCACAGGCACACACAAAAACACATCCCCACTCTTATTGATAATATTGTAGTTCCACCCTCAGTTTGTCTAGTAGGCCTCTCCCACCATCTTCGAGAAGCAACTCCATCACCCATCCAGCACTCTACCCCTCTCCCTCCCTCTCTCTCCCCTCTCTCTCTGTCCCATCCTATTTCCCGTCCTTCAGTTATGTATGGATGTCGACCAATCTCCCTCAAGACATAGCTAGGTCTCTCCTTCTCAACACATATACGAGTCGTTCTACCTCTATAGTTAGGCCGCTGCCTACCCCTCCCCCACCCCCTCTCTCTCTCTCTCACACACACACACCGATACATCGAGCGCTCTAGTCATGTGTCCCTGCCACACACAAACTTGACCTGTGCCCTCTGACGTTCTGGTAGCTAGGTCAGTCGCCCTATATCTTTGACTTGCACACACACAATTTCGATGGCTCTCTTCATCGATCTCGCACCCACCCACTTGATCCTCTCTTCGACTCTATCGATATCTATGACCCCTCCCTCTCTTCTCGTGGATCGCCCGACCCTCTATATATTATATGGATAGGCCTCCATTTCACACATATTGCATGCAAAATTTTGTTTGAGATGTCATCGACACATATTCCAGAAATACATTCACGAAATCAACCTCCCCCCAAACAAAAAACACTCACGAACGCACAAGCCATTTGTCTAGGTTTGTATCTCTCACACACACCCACGTAGGTGGGGGACGTGCACAAAGAGAAGAGGTGTGAGGGAGTCCTGGACTAAGGGGTCCTTGGGTGTCCGGCCTGTTGTCCATGGGCCGGACTGATGGACTGTGAAGACATGAAGGCCGAAGACCGCACCCGTGTCCGGATTGGACTCTACTTGGCGTGGAATGCAACCTTGGCGACCAATTATGAAGATTCCTTCTTATGTAACCGACTCCATGTAAACCCTAGATTCCCCCGGTGTCTATATAAACCGGAGGGGTTAGTCCAGAAAGGAGATACTCATTACCATATTCACATAGGCTAGACTTCTAGGGTTTAGCCATTACGATCTCATGGTAGATCAACTCTTGTAATACTCATATTCATCAAGATCAATCAAGCAGGAAGTAGGGTATTACCTCCATAGCGAGGGCCCGAACCTGGGTAAACATCGTGTCCCCCGTCTCCTGTTACCATCTATCCAAGACGCACAGTTCGGGACCCCCTACCCGAGATCCGCCGGTTTTGACACCGACATTGGTGCTTTCATTGAGAGTTCCACTGTGCCGTCGCCAAGAGGGTTGATGGCTCGCCTTGTTTTCAAGGATAATATCATCTCTAGAGGAGCCCTGGCCCCAGGCCAAACCCTCCGGCTGGGCGGCTTCGTCATGACCTCTGAGTCGGCCCTTAAGCGACGATGACCTCTCAAGTCATCAAAAATCGCCTCCGTGTTGATCCTGAATACTCCGCCCGGATGGATCCGACGGAGTTATCATCGTTGAACCAACTCCTGGATCGCATGGCCGCCCTGGGGGTCGCTACAGACTACGATCGGGTTGGGCTTAAACCCGACCAGAGAGAAATTAAAACTCCACGGATCACCCATCAGATAGCGGTAGTCGAGGAGCGGAGCAACTCTTCTACTATATTGAAGACGAACTATGTTCGGATCTCCAATCTTGAAGGGCCGGATATTCTCCGGCAGAAAGGCATGTCCCTTCCCCCGAACATGGAGTCGGATGATGAGCCTAAAGAATCAGTCGATATCCCGGAGCCCGAACTGCCAGGTCCGGTAGATCTCCAAACTCCGGATCCAAAATCGGGTCAGGGTTCGGATTTCGTTCCACCCACCCACCCGGACATAAACGCTCTCATGAGCATCAAACAACAGTCTCAGGAAACGGTCCACCACTTCTGGGCCAGATTTCTCCTTATCAAAGATAAGGTAAAAGATTGCCGCGACAAAGACGCGATAGCAGCATTCTGCAACAACTGCGCGGACGAAGGTATCCTCAACGCCATCAATCGCCGCCACATACTAAAGTTTGTTGACTTAGCAACTATCGTACAAAAGTACAGTGCGATGGAAAGCGCCTGGAAAACTCAGGCAAATCGCTGGGAACCGTCGGTCCCAACCCAACTCATCTTACAGTCGAAGAGGACGCACCCCCGTGGCACGCCCAGCCGAACGATCAAGAAACATAAACCCATCACGCTACGCGGCACCGTTCTGGAGGGATGGCTCAATGGCCCATGCAAAATACACACGACGCCGGATACTGTGGCAACCCACAACCTTAGAGCATGTTGGATACTTCGGCAGGTAGCCAAGAGCGGCGAGGACATCCTTATCAAGGATACCCCAGAGCAACACCCTCCAGCAAACGACGACACTAGAGTATTGACAGTCTTCGAGACATTCGCTTCAAACAATAAGCGTAAAAGGGCACTGCGCAATCTCACCGAAGTTTGCCAGGTCGCCGCAATTGACCCCTGGAACAACACGACAATAACCTTTAACGCCAGTGACAAACCCAAATACAGAACAGTCCGAGCGCCAACTGCATTAGTCCTCAGTCCCATCGTGGACGGTTTTCGACTTACAAAAGTCCTCATGGACGGTGACAGCGGACTAAACCTCATTTACGAGGACACGCTCCACAAAATGGAAATAGACAGGAGCCGCATTGAGAAAAGTAGCACGACCTTTCGAGGTATCATTCCCAGTCGGGAAGCGCAGTGTGCGGGAAAAATTACACTTGATGTGGTATTCGGCACGCCGGAGAATTATCGGTCAGAAGAAATAACTTTCCAGGTGGCCCCTTTCAACAGTGGATACCACGCCCTGTTAGGGCGAGAGGCCTTCATGCGCTTTCAAGCCATACCTCATTATGGGTACATGAAGCTAAAAATGCCCGGGCCTAATGGAATAATCACCCTCTTCAGCGATCCGGACATAGCACTCCACGCCGAGAACAAAACCGCATCCTTGGCCCTCGAGGCATTATCTGAGGCCCTTGTGGCTGAAGAACTAACCGCGCTGCGCTCCACCATGGATAGAGACGATGTTATTCTGGACAAATGACCGAAATCCACTTCCTTTAAGCCAGCAGAAGAAACGATCAAATTTCAGGTCCATCCAACAGACCTGAAAAAGACAGCCTCTATCGGAGCGCAACTCAGCCCCACAGTCGACGCAGCACTGCGAGACTTCCTGCGCGAAAACTGGGATATATTCGCCCGGCACCACTCAGATATGCCAGGAATCCCGCGCGAGTTGGCCGAACACAGCCTCAACATACTAAAGGGATATAAGCCGGTCAAACAAGCACTGCGGCGCTTTTCCGAACCCAAACGACAAGCTATGGGGGAGGAGCTAGCCAAACTCATCAAGGCCAGATTCATCAAAGATATTAAACATCCGGACTGGCTGGCAAATTTGGTAATGGTACCAAAGAAGGATAAATCCTGGCGCCGATGCGTCGATTTCAAAGACCTTAACAAGGCTTTCCCTAAGGATCCCTTCCCCCTTCCTCGCATTGATCAAATCATTGATGCTACCTCAGGACACGACTCGCTGTGCTTCCTTGATGCATATTCCGAATACCATCAAATCAAAATGAAGGAGTCCGATCAAGCCGCAACAACATTCATTACACCATACGGGCCGTTTTGCTTCAACACCATGCCTTTCGGGCTCAAGAACGCCGGCGCCACCTACCAGCACATGATCCAAACATGCCTCGAGAAACAGATCGGCAAGACAGTGGAGGCCTACGTGGACGACGTCATCATCAAAACTAGACACATCGAAACACTAATAGACGACTTGCGTCTCACATTCGACAACCTCCGCACATACGACATCAAGCTTAACCCGGAAAAGTGCGTCTTCAGCGTCCCCGCCGGTAAACTACTGGGCTTCATCGTCTCCAATAGAGGAATTGAAGCAAATCTAGCCAAAATCAGAGCTCTGTCACAATTGGCCACGCCAACCGAACTCAAACAGGTCCAAAAACTCGCCGGGTGCGTGGCAGATTTAAGCCGCTTTATCTCCAGGTTGGGGGAAAAGGCGCTGCCCCTTTATCGCCTTCTACGGCGCACCGATAACTTCGAGTGGACAGATGCGGCGACAGCTGGACTGGAAGAAATAAAAGCCCTTTTGGCAAGCAACCCAATCCTAGTCGTGCCAAACGTTGGCGAACCAATGCTCTTATACATATCGGCAACACACCAGGTGGTGAGCGCCGTACTCGTCGTCGAGCGAGAACAGGACGGACACAAATTTCCGCTCCAAAAGCCGGTATACTACGTATCCACCGTCCTCACACCATGCAAATCCCGGTACCCTCACTATCAAAAGATAGCATATGCAGTCTTCAAGGCATCTCGAAAATTGCGACACTACTTTCAGGAGTGCTCGATCACAGTGGCTTCCGAAGTGCCCCTCAATGATATAATCAACAACTGGGATGCAACGGGCCGGATCGCCAAATGGGCCATTGAGCTCCTGCCATTCGACATTACGTACAAACCACGTTGAGCCATCAAATCCCTGGTATTGGCTGACTTCGTCGCCGAATGGACAGAGGCCGAACTCCCTAAAGAGTACAGCGCGTATTCCAACTGGGTTATGCATTTTGACGGCTCCAAAATGTTGGCAGGGCTAGGGGCGGACGTCGTATTAACATCCCCCAGAGGAGATATCGTCCAGTACGTACTCCAAATATTATACACAGACTCCAACAACGCAGCCGAATACGAGGCCTTGCGCCATGGCCTTCGAATGGCCGTATCAGTGGGCATACAACGCCTGGAGGTGCGCGGGGACTCAAACCTCGCAATATCCCAAATTAATGGAGACTTTGATGCCAAAGATCCATAGATGGCAGCTTATCGCAATGCCGTCTTGAAGATGTCGGCTCGGTTCGAGGGGCTCAAATTTCATCACGTCGCCCGCGAAAGTAATCAGGCGGCAGACGTCCTCGCTCGCATCGGCGCTAACCGCGACCCCGTCCCACCTAACATCTTCCTCGAAAGGCTCTTTAAGCCATCCGTGGTGTGGTAAGGGGGAGACAGCAACGACAGTCCCGTTCCGAACACGAATACTGATAGCGAACTCACCGATATCATCGGAGGCTCAGCCATCGAAATAACACCATCGGCCCACCTCATCATGGCAGTAATTGCCCCGTGGACCGAACCATTCTTGGCCTACTTTAATAGGAAGGAGCTCCCAGAAGATCAGAACGAGGCTCGCCGCATCGTCCGGCGCTCGAAGGCCTATAAAGTTCATGAAGGAGAGCTCTACAAGAAAAGCACTACCAGAGTCCTTCAAAGGTGTATCTCCGAGGAGGAGGGGCGGCAACTCTTGGCAGAAATTCACGCCGGTCTCGGCAGGCACCACGCCGTAGCCCGGGCACTTGTCAGCAAGGCCTTCCGGACAGGATTTTATTGGCCAACGGCCTGGGCAGACGCACAGGACCTCGTCCAGCGCTGCATTGGATGCCAACAATTCGCCAACCAAAGCCATATGCCCCCAACCGCCCTACAAACAATCCCCATTACATGGCCCTTTACGGTCTGGGGCTTGGACATGGTTGGACCCCTTAAAGGGGGAAGCCATAAGAAAAAGTATTTGCTGGTCATGGTAGACAAATTCACCATGTGGATAGAGGCTAGACCAGTTAAAACGGCCGAGTCCGGACCGGTGATTGCATTTATATCCGATGTGGTGCACTGTTATGGTATACCGCACATCATCATCATCACTGATAACGGTTCCAATTTCACAGCTGATGAGGTAAAAACCCGGTGTCCTAATCTGGGCATTAAGCTCGATTACGCCTCTGTCTACCACCCGCAAACAAACGGTCAAGTCGAGCGAGCTAATGGTCTTATTATGAGCGGCATCAAACCCAGACTAGTGCGGTCTTTGAAAGAATCAGACAAACACTGGGTCAAGGAGCTCGACTCCGTACTCTGGGGGTTGCGGACCACACCCAACCGTACTACCGGATACACACCTTTCTTCATGGTGTACGGTGCAGAGGATGTATTGCCCTGCAATATTATACATGACTCACCTCGAGTGCGTATGTATGAAGAGAAAGAGGCTGAGTTGGATCGGCAGGACAACCTAGACGCCCTGGAGGAGGAGCGCGATGTCGCCAAAGGCCGTTCAACATTTTTATCAACAGCAGGCTCGAAGATATCAAAGGAGAGAAGTACGGGCCAAGACTTACAATGTTGGCGAACTCGTTCTACGCTTGCCGGAGAAGAAAAATGTTAAACTCAAGCCCAAATGGGAGGGTCCCTTCATAATTGACGAAGTTCTTACCGGAGGAGCGTACCGTCTTCGTGACACATCAGACAATCGCCTAGAGCCGAACCCTTGGAACGCGGCCAGACTCCGAAGGTTCTATGCCTAGCGCCGAACTCTTTGCTAGTCTCCTTCTCCCCTATAGTTTCCATTACTTTTTCTCCCTTTTACACAATTTTTTCCCATTAAAGCTCTCATTCGGCTTGACCGAACACTGCTGACGTACACATCTTTACATATGTACGCCCATTGTACCTGGGGGCTTCTTTAACAGAAGCGTGTTAATATTATTTTCGGAGCGTCAAGCTCATCACACATGCGCGTTTTTCCCGTATGTCTTTTCTTCACCATTATATGCATCGATATGACTTAAGTTTTGGCCAAGCTGGGTTGCCTGGCTCCTGTGCTTACCCCTATGTTCCCGATTGTTCGGCTCGGTGGTAAAGGGAGCACCTCTGCGATTGATACTGTCGGGTCATCTGGATGTGTACCTCAGACTGGGTGAAGCCAAAAGCTAGCATTCTTAAGGGAATATTTGGTCGGTGGATGAAAATAAATTTTTGTACTCACTCCATTGTGAACCCCCAGAAGCCATACACACTGTGATTTTCACATCACAATTCGGACATGTCTACTAATGCATGCACACCCAGGGAAAGGAACCCTTAACGGAACTATTCTCCCTGGAAGATGTTTCTTACAATCTCAATGTAATATAACATAACTAGCCGGATACAACTTGTCTGTTCAAGCAACTATGACCCCTACGCTTAGTTCTCCACGCATACCCCGGCCTATTCGGCCGTGACGGTATTCGGAAACACTCCACACCTTCGGGTACGGAGGTTGAAGCGAAAAGGTCTGCCATGACAAATGATATACAATTCAGCTAGAATTCCACATGGTGAGGAAAGTACATAGTCACTTGGACTCAAACACTTCTTCCTCTATACCATCTAATAGGCAGTCTAACTTACAATCCTTATGGGTATATTTGGCGGCCACCTCTACTTGGGCATATACTAAACTAACGGGAATTTCTTCCCCATTTGGCCCAAAAGGTCCAACCCAGGCCATGTGATTAGGATTCAGCTTGGTATATCGCGTCTTCACCATGGCCCAGGCTTCTCGCGCACCCTCTCGGCAGGCCGATATCTTCCATAATCGGATACGCCGCCGCGCTCCCTTGAACAGCTATACAAGCTCCTCCATATGCAGGGGAGGCGGATGGCCATAAGGCCTTGGCAACACTCCGCTTGGCCAGCCGAGCATGCTCGTGCACTTGCGATAGTCTTTGCAGCAGATCACTTGCTGATCCGGACACCTCCTCTTCAGGACGGCCCGTCAATATACCTGCAAGCAAAGCTATATCAGTTCCATTTATCTTCAAACTACTAAAAAAACAAGTTTGGAAACATACTGAATACGCCGCCCCGCAGCTTCTTGTTCTCATTCACGGAGTCGGCTAGCTGGGCCCGCACACCTTTCAACTCTTCACCCAACTTAGTGTTGGAATCCTGTAGCTTGTTTTTCTCGTCCCTGACGCGGGTCAGCACACGCTCGCCTGCGGCGTGTTGCCTCTTTGCCTCTTTTTCTCCCTCTTGGGCGATCTTCAACTTTTGGTCGAGTTGATCAGGCGACCCTATTATGCGATCAGCGACAGTATTAGCACAGTTGGTATACAATTATTGTTCCTTGATGGAGGGGAACGTTACCAGTGGACAGCTTCTTGAAATTTTCCAGTTCGGAGGTAGCAGCATTTAGCTGCACCCGACACTGTTCCAGCTCTTGGGCTAGCAGGTTGTTCTTCTCTGTAAGAACCTGGTGATACAACGGTCCTTAAATCAGTTGTACCAACTGCTTTCAGTCCCGGGGGCTACGGGTGTATGGCTATCCTTTTTTGACAAAGAAAACTTACGCGCACATCTGTCAGATATTGCCTCATGGCTTTTCTAAGCCCGTCTCGAGCGGCTCGGATGTACGCGTCGTCCGAGCTAAAGGCATTAAATGCCTCGTCTGAGAACTTCGGGTCTCGTAAAACAGCCCTGCAGCGCCGATGATTCATGGCGCTCTCTACTTCCGAGTTGGTAACAAACATATTGTCCGAACCCTCGGCCGAAGGGCAGTCCGGCTCTGTTCCTACATCAGCCCCTGTCTCCCCAACTGGATCTAAATCTTGGTTGTCGGGAGCGTCGCCAGCCGGACCTCCAGACACAGTTCGGCGAACCTTTTTCCTGTAATCAAACAGGCGCATAGGTCACAGTTGGATACGGCTACTGAAAAATATATTTATCCGTACCTCCTCGATGAAGGCCCGGCGGTGCCTTCACTGGCCTTCCTCTTCGAAGGCCTGCCCGGCGCGGGAACCGATTTCCTCGGTATCGTCGAACGCCTCCCCTGTAGAATGCGCGACAATGCGGTGGGTGAGGCAGAGTAAGAGCACTCTTTCAGAGAAGGTGTTTCTTGATTACTTACCTGTGAAGCAGGAGAAGACCAGGGTAGTCGGCGATGATGGCTACTTCTGTGCCATCGTAGCTCGTCTGGTGAAACACCCCCTCCGCGAGCACCACAAATATATCCGGATCCTCTTCAAACCCGGGATCAAGCTCCCGGTTGTGGTCCTCCGGCTGTGGGGTGGGACTATGAAGTCCCTCGGTAACCTTCCGCCAGTGCTGTCATAAGCAAAGAAATTAGAAATTTATCAAAGGTAATTCGAAGACGGAAGGAGTAAAAACAAAGGGGTTGGGCCTTACCCAACTGGGAGGGTTATACATAGAGTACCTGTCTCTAAGTTTGATGCGAAGAAATTCCTTTTCCTCCCCTTTGTACAGTTCGGCTAATATCTTAGCCAAAGCGGCAGGGGTATCCGGACCTTTCCGGCCGCAACGAGAGGCGTCATCCTCCCCATTGTAGTGCCACATTGGAAGCCCTCTGTATTGGAGCAGTTGAACCCCTCGCGCTATGGAGATCGCCATGACCTCAATTACAGTGAGTCCGAACTGAGCGAGCTCTTTTATCGTGCTCATCAGCTGACGAACCTCCGCACTGTCTTCCTCTTCAAGGCTCCGGGGACACCAACTATGGCATTTCTTCAGCGAGACATTCGCAAATTCAAGAAGACCCTTTTGACCCGGGTCGGGAAGCGCGACGTCCTCAATATAGAACCACTCGGAGGGCCATTCATCAGGTGCCTTCCTTGGTGTGCCGGATGGATATCCGGTATCGGCGACGCGCCACACTTCGGCTCCACCCACTTCAAATATTGACCCTTCGTGATTGCGCGGAACGAGACAGAACAACTTCCTCCACAACTCAAAATGAGCCTCGACGCCCAGGAATAGTTCGCATAAAGCGACGTAACCCGCAATGTGCAGAATAGAAGCCGGAGTGAAGTTGTGCAGCTGGAGGCCGTAGTACTCCAGAACCCCTCGGAGGAACGTATGGATTGGAAATCCAACGCCTCTTAGCAGGTAGGGGACAAAACACACTCGCTCTCCCCAGACGGATTGGGGAAGTCCTCTGCCTGAGTCCCCTCATTGAAGGAAGCTAGCCCCGTTCGAACAGGGACTAGAACTGCAGGGGGAAGGAAGCCCTGCGTTTGCAACTTCGTCAATTGGCTATGAGACACATAACACCTCTCCCACTCGCCTTTCTCTGGGCTGGGACGAGCGGAAGAGCTGGGAACGTGAGCCATGCTGAAATGGTTTCTCCTAAGCAGTCTATGGGGATTTCTTCTGTGTAGCGCTGAATGGATCTAGGATCCAATCTCTATAAATAGGCGCTCTTCCTTGCATGGACGGGGTGTTATTCGCAAAAATACCCTGACTTTCCACATTCGCTCGACACGTGGAGGACGAAGATTATTTAACGTGCAGAAGCCGAGGAGGCGACATTGGATCAATGGCCGAATACATTACTTGGGGATCATTGAAAGAGGAACCCGCCTTGCAATGCCGAAGACAATATGTGTACCAAGCACCTCGCTATTGAAGACTGGATCGGGGGCTACTGAGGGAGTCCTGGACTAAGGGGTCCTCGGGTGTCCGGCTTGTTATCCATGGGTCGGACTGATGGGCTGTGAAGACATGAAGGCCGAAGACCGCACCCGTGTCCGGATTGGACTCTACTTGGCGTGGAATGCAAGCTTGGCGACCAATTATGAAGATTCCTTCTTATGTAACCGACTCCATGTAAAGCCTAGATTCCCCCGGTGTCTATATAAACCGGAGGGGTTAGTCAGGAAAGGAGATACTCATTACCATATTCACATAGGCTAGACTTCTAGGATTTAGCCATTACGATCTCGTGGTAGGTCAACTCTTGTAATACTCATATTCATCAAGATCAATCAAGCAGGAAGTAGGGTATTACCTCCATAGAGAGGGCCCGAACCTGGGTAAACATCGTGTCCCCCATCTCCTGGAGGCACAGTTCGGGACCCCCTACCCGAGATCCGCCGGTTTTGACACCGACAAGGTGCACGCACGGGGCACGTACTCCTGTCTCTTCCCCAACCACACCCGCGCGGGTACACGGTGGAGCTCATTTCTGTACGAAAAGGCAGCCCACGTGGTAACTTGACATGTGTACTGGTTGTCCACTAGATGGAGGGAGGATCGTCTACCATGGGTGAACAAACAAATTGCGACTTGACGCGTTATGTTAAAAAAGAGGCAAACCATGTGGGGCCTACCTTAGAGGCAAGGCTCTATACACTGGAGTACTTTTGATGTGTCCCGTCAACTCGCAGAACGAGGAGAAGCTTGCTTAGTATGCCGTCTCCCCCGCCCACGGGCGCGGTGGCTCGCAGGATGAGGTGAAGCTTGCTTACTATGCCTTACGCCCGCTCACTCGCCCACGCGCGCAGTGGCTCGCAGGACGAGGAGAAAATTTTACTAGTACTCCCTCCATTTACTCCTCGTCCCTACCTTGGTTAGAGAGATTATCATATTGTCTGGAATATATGTCCTTTATTAGATTTCAATATGAACTACTAGTACATACTCCAAACACTGATGTATATAGACGTATTTTAGAGTGTAGATTCACTCATTTTGCTTCGTATGTAGTTCATATTGAAACAGACGTTATAGTACGCACTCTCCCTCGCCCCTCGACCCTCGCCACGTGGTGGACGTGCAGCAATTCATTCGGTCTCATATAGCCAGTACGATATATACAACAGTACCATTATTGCTCGACTTCCCGAAGAGGCAAAGAGGCAATCGCAAGGTTAATAGTTTGGAGATGCCAAGCGCAAGGTTTATAGGAGAACGAGTAGTAGGTGCCGCGTGATTTATAAATAAAGTTTTTTTCTTCAGTGGCACGTACGCAATATAAATAGGTTCATATGGAGAGAAAAGGAAACCGCTCTACTATATACATAGGCAGGACGAGCCTACACAGTTGCTTGCTGGGGTTGCTCTCTTCAGTTTTCACGCTCTCTTGCACAAAACCACTGTGGCCACACCTCTAACATCCCGGCGGATCACGTCCGCCGGGGGAAGGGGTGGATGCTTAGTGTAGATGCGGTCACCGTCGCCGACGGCGAAAACCCACTGTCGGCACGTCTCGATCAGGGGTCCCCGCCATTCTCTCTCACAAAGCCGGTGAGGTCGCCTTCGTCCATTGCTCACTACCACGACGTGGGTAGTTGCCTCCTCCCGCCGCCCTCCTCTAGGTTGAGCTACGTCCCGACATCCCTCAGGTACAACTCCCTTTACAGCCGGCTTGCACCACTGCTCCAGCTGCCCACATCACTCCATGTGGATATTTCTCTACTTCTTTGCCCCGCACATACCTCTGCTGGCTTCTACATACTGTATTTGTGATGAGTTTATGTCTCATCAACTAGTCCCAGTAATCTTATTCTAATCACGCTTCTTCAATTTCTTTGCCACAGGGATGCTCATCTCGATTTTCATGAAACTGCACAAAATGATCCGATGGTCGAAGGGTTGCAAACTTCATTTCTTAAGAAGCGCCGACGTTGCCAGCAAATTAAAGCCTGGTTAGGGTTTACGGTTCAAGGGCTAGGGACTGCATGTATCGTTTTTTCTTTAGCTGTCTCTGTTTCAATGGCTAGGGACTGCATGAGTAGTAGTACTGTACGCCTTACGCCCGCTCCCTCGCCCACGCGCGCGGTGGCTCGCAGGATGAGGAGAAAATTTTACTACTCCCTCCGTTTACTCCTCGTCCCTACTACCTTGGTTAGAGAGATTATCATATTGTTTGGAATATATATGTCCTTTAGTAGATTTCAATATGAACTACTAGTACATACTCCAAACACTGATGTATATAGACGTATTTTAGAGTGTAGATTCACTCATTTTGCTCCGTATGTAGCATAAAGTTGAGACACTTATTTTGGAACGGAGGGAGTACATATTTGCTATGATTTGTCAATCATTGAGATGCAATAGCATGCATGTTAGTCTCCTTTGTATTTGATGAAATGTTGCAACGGGCAACCTTGGACGCAAGATACATGTAACAGAAGCTGGAAGCTTCATAGTATTGTACTATCTCGCTGATAAATTACAGTACGTACTATACAAGTACTTCCTCCGTTCCTAAATATAAGTCTTTGTAGAGATTTCGCCATGAACCACATACGGATGTATATAGATGCATTTTAAGTGTAGATTCATTCATTTTGTTCCGTATGTAGTCCACCTAGTGGAATCTCTACAAAGACTTATATTTAGGAACGGAGGGAGTACTATGTAAAGAGTTAGGTGTCGCACGGTGTCTAGAAAATATGGTGATAGTGTGAGGTGGGCCATGTAATCACTGAGCCTGCGTGTTTTCACTGCTCTTGCACTCCTCCGCCGTAAGAATGGAGAAAATTGTAATCTAGTAGTACCTCCTTTCGCCGAAAGCGTGGGACATCCAGCAGTCCTACCACCTCAGTAATAATGACCAATGAGCCATCAAATCACATAGACCTAGCAGTAAGTTGGACGGACGAAGCAACCATCACTCTTGAATCCGCTTCTCCCTTCAACGCAGGCGCCAGTGAGAGGTCGCGTCTGCTCTGCCCGGGCATGAATGCGGCACCGATTCTTTGGAGCGGCGCTGATCGTTTCAGGCAGGAAGCGCGCGCGGGCGATGGAGGGGCTTTGGGTGGGCCAGGCTGGTCAGGAGCGGGCGTGGCAGCTATCCGCCTGTCCCTACCGGACGCCCGGAAATGAGAGGATGCACCGACTCTCGCGGCTAAAATCGTACAATACACACCATCTCTCTGTAGGAGTATGTCGATCTGTCGTTCTCTCTAACACACACATGCTGTTAAACACACACACGCACATGCACACGCACACACATGTTCATAGAATAGGAAAATCGTGCGAGTGCAAAGCCACAGGAAGTCAGATACAAATGGAGTACGTACAAGAAGAGAAGAGGCATCTCTTAGTTGTTTGGATTAATTGTTGCGTTTAGAGACAGAAATCAGGGCTTTGATTGGAGGAATGACTGGTCAAGTTTCTCCTTCTCCTCCAATCTGCTTGCACCTTGGTCCCGCTGCACCTTCTAACGTGACTTATTACACCTAGACGGAGGGAATCGTACGAGATATGGTGGCACACTGACTTAGGTCGAATACAAGTGCCCAAAATTGTGTGCATGTTATAATAAGGATTCACTTAAAATAGTACGTGAGCAAACAGAGGGATCAATTGGACAGTGTTCCCGAGCAGTAGCGAGATGTGTGAGGTAAGATACACCGCTGGCGCTTTTAATTTTTCTTATTAATTTGTTTGTTTCACCCTCTGGCTGGTGGGACCCAACGTACTACGTGGAGAGAGGTAAGGTGACTAAGGCTGCATTATTTCTGCACCACTATGGATAGTCTTACCACCAAAGCCACATGACACGATTATGATTTAAATCCCAATGACTCTCTCACACACAAAAAAACACACGACATGCTTGTCACACGAATGCAGGAATGTATAAAAGGTTATTTTCCTCTCGTTGAACATAACAGGAGGGTTGTGTAGCTGGTTAGCCTGTTCGCTCATCAAACTTGAGGTCTCGGGTTCGATAACTACACTTGAGCATAATTCGTGCCAGGAGGATTCTTTGACTGTCAAAATGGTTGTATACGGAGCTATACGATCTCGTAGTGACTGTATAATCACCTCATCACGTATAAACTGCAGTCTCGGCGCTTGTTTTCTAGGGTTTGCACTCTTCACACTCTCTCCAGTATATATATACACGCTGGAGCCTCAGCGCTTTAGTTGCTCTCTTCACTCTCTCTCATCCTCTCCAGATCTAAACAGGACTTCGTTGGCCTCTCTCTCTCCCCTCATTGCTAGTCTGCTTGTAGTTGCTCTCTTCACACTCTCTCACCCTCTCCAGATCTAAACAAGACTTCGCTGGCCTCTCTCTCTCCCCTCACTGCTGGTCCGCCGGGAAGGGAAGGAGGCTTAACGTTGTCGCCGTCGGTGAGGAGGGAATCCACTACCGGCGTAGCTGTTCACTTTCACCCAGTGGAGGCGCGGGAGGGCCTCCGACCCCTTCTTCGCCGTCGTACATAGTATGGGTCAAACGGCCTCCGGTCGCCCACCGAACCACACCCCAAGAACCTTAAGGTATAATTTACTTATTCCACATGCATTGCTCTAGCTGCATGTGGGGATTTTTCCGCTTCTGCACTCGAATCTAGGTGTTGGATCAAACAGGAAAGTAGTGGGGAAAGTTGTATACCATGAATCTATGACGTGGTTCAAAGAGGAAAGGAATGGGGGAAAGTAGTGGGAAAAGCTGTATAGAATGAATCTAGGAAGTGGTTCAAAAAGGAAAGGAAGGGGGAAAGTTGTATCGCATGAATCTAAGACGTGGTTCATAGAGGACAGGAATGGGGGAAAGTAGTGGGGAAAGTTGTATAGCATAAATCTAGGACGTGGTTCACAGAGGAAAGGAAGTGGGGAAAGTACTAGTACAGACTGGCTATCCACCACCTACGTTGGTCGAAAAGGGAAAACAATGACAAACGCAGTACGCACATCTGTAATGAACTGATATTTTGTTTTGGGGGACAAGGCTGTAGAGTTTGAGCAGGACTAGATTTGCTGTGCTCACATAGGGAAAGGTGTCTAAAGATAACAAAACTGGGACCAACACAAATATGCTCCTTAGTTGTTTGTTCTTTGTTGCAACAGACTGTGCATTACCCCGGTACATCGGTAGATGCACATGGTGCTGGTGCGTCCACTGTCCCGTGCAACCCTTTAGCTGTTGTTAATCTAAGTCCTTGTTTGGTTAAAAACTCCCTAGTCCCTACATGCTTGGTTCCAGGGACTAAACATGGACTAGAGGTTATGTCGTGGTGTTCTCACGGGGGGGGGGGGGTGTGAGGCGACAGATGCCACAAGGGCTTAGTGTGAGGGTAAGACTGCTGCTGATAGGACCGGGAGCGGGTATGCGAGAAGCACGCGCTAATTTACCCAGGTTCGGGGCTCTCCGGAGAGATAATACCCCTACTCCTGCATGTCTGTGTATCTGTGGTATATCTGGTACAGGGTTGCTCCTGGAGCTGTATCTAAGATCAGTGCCAAGTACATCTGATCTGGTATATGCATATAGGGCACGCTAGTGGCCGGCCATGCTCATGGCCGTGAGTGTGCGTGAGAGTGAGTGTGTTGTGTGTGTCCATGCCATGGATGGATGGATGTGTGTCTCCTTTTATAGTGCGAGGTAGCTTTGTATGTAAGCTAGCTAGTGGCATGGGAGGCATGGGTGAGTGTCATGCTTGTCTCCAAGGTCACTTCATGAATAGTGCCAGGGGACAAGTGACACTATACATGATGGCTGGGGTGACACGTGAATAGTGCTCGGGTACGACCGTCTCGTCGGTGTCGCGTCGGGCTGCAGTCGGCAGGCGGCTGGTCGGCGCAGTCGGTCAGCTGGCAGCCGGCCGGGCAGCCGGCCGGGTGGAGCAGTCGGACGGGGAGCTGGCAGGAGCGGCCGGGCAGTCGGACTGAGGGGCTTTGCTAGCCCCGATGTCTTGAAATATTGTCTTGCCGTCTTCGGGATACCCGTGTCCAATTACTCCGACAGGTTATTAAATGACATGCTAAAAGACCATGTTACCCCTAGTAGTGAACTAATAGAGACAAGGTGCGATGCGTGGCAGGGGCAACTATTGGAAAAAGTCCCAAAAAGACTCTCCCTCGGGGTCTTCTTTCTTTAGTCCCAAATGCCCACTTTTAGTCCCTAAAAGTCCCTCATGTTTGGTTTAGATGGGACTGACATGGAGTTTTTTTAGTCCCTCCACCAAAATGTCCCTGTAAACAAACACCCTCTAATAATGCCACTGGAAAATTGATGCAATGCCACAGTTAAAAGCAAATTACATGTTTAACGAATTTTATTATTAATATAATCTCTCTGTTAATATTAATCAATGCCACCGTTTGAGAAATGCTACTGTCTTGCTTTCTTTCCCATTTAGATAAGGTAGATGCTTCTTTTTGTTGGCTTCTATGTCATCCACCGTTATTGACCACTAGTTGTTTCCTTTGCGCCTATGTGTAAACAGGGTTATCTACTTCACCTCGTTGCCATTGTGACCTTTTGTTGCACTGCACAAAACACTTTTGTTTTAAGAGTGTTTTGTGCAATTCAACCAAAATGTCACACCGACAATGTTGCTTGATTGCTTGATCTTAGTGGACCTGCACAAGAGGAGATCTTACTTCCTATCCGTGTTGGCAAATTTGGTTCAGATCTTCTTCTTGTGAGTTGTTTGAATTCCGTGTCGTGAGAGGTCAGTACTAGCCTTCTTTCACATGATTCTGCAGTGTGCTTTCATATGTTGTGCTACTTGTACGGTAATGTTGCTTGATTTTAGCGAACTGCACAAATGGAGACAAGACTTCCAATCTGTATGTGCACCGTAATATCCCATTGAGGTAAGATAAGGGTATTTCACAACTGTTGGCCTGTATTTTGCCACTTTCATCAGAAAATTAATGTCATTGTTTAGTGCTATACTTGTGCAACCTAATTGACATGCCAAATCTTACATTGAAGGCGAAGCTTGCCTGTTATTGAACCAAGTGATGAAGGGGAAGAACAAGCGGAAGAAAAACAAAAATCAACTCCTGGTGCTGTAATGAAGCACTGGAACTGTGATGACACAAGTAATGATATAGTTTTGCATCTTAATTTATTGCTATGGCTGGAACGAGCAATTGTTTTGCCACTGATTTGATGCCACTCTTAATGTAATACGTAATTATCTCTACTTGTGCAAATAGGGATCTTCTTTGAAGATACCATATATATTAGTGGCACTGCACAAGAAGATGTTGGAAACATTAATCTAATCGAGGAGTATATAGTAAGCATGG
Organism: Triticum aestivum; assembly: GCF_018294505.1. Classification (NCBI taxonomy): domain Eukaryota; kingdom Viridiplantae; phylum Streptophyta; class Magnoliopsida; order Poales; family Poaceae; genus Triticum; species Triticum aestivum. Next base: position 133,719,894 of record NC_057802.1, read on the forward strand.
CCACCACAGTAGATAGAAACAGATGGTTCCGGAGAAGTGCTTCATCTGTATGCTCTACACAATAAGCCTCCTGACAAAGGTTGGTACTCGACCACTGATTTCATCCATATGATTGAGATTTGTCATCTCTATTGGTGTTGTGCTACTGTTTAGATGTTGTCATCAAAAAGTGGTATTGTCCTTGAGAAGTGCTTCATCTGTGCCGTTTTAAATATTTCCTTTCCTTTTTTCGAGCAAACAGGGATGCTAGCATTTAGTTATCCTCTTGTATTTGCACAACAGGATCATCCTCCTCTGAACAAGAATATGGAGTACGTGAAGTGACTAGTTCCGATTATGCCAGGATGAAGAAGCCCTGTCTATCTTCTCATCAGAAGGAGCAGTTGAAGGATGGTTACATTACCCCCCACAAGACCAAACTAACTTCAGCTCAGAAGGACTGACAAATCTCCATTTTCTTGTTGTGATGCGCGAGTACAATGTTGTTCTAGGATTCTTTCCGGTGAGTTCCATTTATGTAAAAGTGTGCTCTACATGGACCATGTAGGTGCCTGTTTAAACTGTCAATTCATAGTACAGTTTGCTTTATACTAATCACTTTTTTTGTGTTTGTGCAAACAGGGGTGCTCAGCTTGATTTCAATGGGAACTGCACAAAATGTTCATGAATACATCGAACCATTCATTTCCACCACAAGAAAGGAGGTGCCGATAAGTTCAAGGCGTTCCAACATATAAGGGCGAAATCATACAAGCTACACGCGAATTTGGTTGATTTTGGTGGAACTGCACAAAAAGAACAGCTGGTTTATTTAGCACGAGGTGCCATGTCAATGTCCGAACTGATGGCAAACCCTGCCCATTCCAGAATCGTACCCATTTGATATTTTGGAATGGGAAAACCTTGTCAAATTTTGCTCATTGATTTTAGCAAGAAGACATGCGTTTGATATTTTCGAATGGGACGCCCTTTGCTGTCAGCAGCGTCGATCCATTTTTTTTATTCTTTAGTTGTGAAGTAAATATTGGCTCTAACATGTGAATCGCTGAGATGCATAATCATGGATTGTTTTGAATGTTCTCTATGACATGTGAATCGCTGTGATTGCAATGTACAGGAACGCTAAAAAGCTGCTCAAACTCTTTGTACTCCTTCTGTTCCTTTTTACTTTGCACATTGTCCGGTAGCATACAACTGAGGTGCTCAAGTTCTCTAGCAAATGACTGTATCTCATGAGCTTGCTCAACCACGGAGCGCTCTTCAATCATCCTGTAATCATAGAATTGCTCCATGATGTACAGCTCAGTGCCAGCAACTCGAGGGTAGCAGCGGTGGCCTTACTTGGACCCGAGCGGCGGCGACCTACCGTGTTCTACACTTCCTCGTTTTTTGTGTGGCGCAGCCTCGTTGGCAGCAGGGCGGGGCCTCGGCGGAGCCGGCGATGTCCTCTGTCTCGTTGCCGGCAGGCGGCGCCTCGGCGGAGTGGGGGAAAATCCTCCCCCTCGTTGCCGGCAGGTTGGGGCCTCGGCGGAGCCGGCGGTGTCCTCTGCCTCGTTGTTGGCGCCGCGGGGCCTCGGTGGAGCAGGGCCTCGTCGACGCCAGTGGAGCGGGGACTCGTCGGAGCCGGCATTGTCCTCTGCCTCGTCCTCTGTCTCGCCAAACAGCGCCTCGGCCACTTCATCGCCCTCTTTGTAGGCGGCCGCAGCCTCCACCACCCGCATGCGATACCGCCAGCGCTCGAGGCGGCCCTCGCGGGCGGAGCGGTACGAGTCGAGCAGCGCCTCCTGCTCCGCCCGCTCCACGTCGATCTGCTCCTCCGCCTACAGGTGCTCCTGGAGGAGATGGTGGTTGTAGGTGGCGTCGGCCTGCGCCTCCCGGAACTGCTCCTCACGCTTCTACCTCACCGTGTCCATATATTGGGCACGGGCCTCGCCGATGGTCATGGTGCAATGCACCGGTGAGGATGGCGCGGAGGAGGGGGTTGGCGCCGGATCGTCGACTACCATGTTCTCCATTAGGACGTCGTCGTCCTCCGGCTGCCTGCCGGCCAGCCAGTCAGTAGCAATGGCTGTCATCTCCTTGTGGTCCGTCGTCCGCCCGTCCCGAAGAGCGCTGGAGCGCGAGGAAGCCATGGTGGGCAGTAGTGGTGTCGACAGGAGAATAGGAACGGATGCGGATGACTGCGGCTATGGCCGGCGCAGTAGTTTATATAGCAATGGTGGGCGGCGGAGGGACGGACGTGTGGCGCCGGAGTAGCCACCTCGGCAACCACGTATCATTAATGTGGGCGGCAGAAGGACGGACGGACGGCACTTGTGTCGTTTGAAGGCAGAGCAATCGCATGCACCGGGAAGCGGGGCGGGCGGCGCCGACCGTTTTGGGTGGAAAGCGCGCGCGGGTGAGGGAGGCGGTCTGGGTGGGCCAGGGCAGTCAGACTCATGCTTGGCAGCGGGTCGGTCCAGCAGCCGGACATGCTGGCTCGCCAGCTACCTCGCCGAGCTGAGCGACGACAATCAGACGATGGACGTAGCTTCCGACCAGGAGCCGGCGCCACTGTCCAAGCCGTTTCATGCCGTGTTCACCATAGAGCAGGTGCGGCCACACTTCAACGCCCTAATGGCGGAAGAGCTACCAGCGCAGGAGGACCTGTGCCGCAACCTCCGTCTCCCCAACGAAAACCGGTGAACAAGCGAACGACAATGCCGTCGCGGACATGTGGCCCTATGATCCTGGCTTCCCGAATGAGCAGCGGGCGCTGTGTCAGACCATCCGTAGGGCCCGCGAGGCCCTCTCCGTCATCCTTCGAGTTGTTGCGCTCGCCGTGGCGCCGCCGTCTCGCGTTGTCAACATGGTCAACGGACATGAGGATGAGGAGATGACTTTACTTGGATAGGATGACAGCAAGTGCCTCCTTATTAGTATATAAAACAATTTTTTTGCTTCCACCTGGTTTCCTGACATCACGGTCCCACACCATTGTCAACCTATGTAGTCAATAAACGAGAGAATTGCACAAGAAGCGGCCGACAGCTGGGACCAAGCAGCTCGAGCAGTATTTGTGTTTTTGAGGTGTGAGCACTGCAGAGTTTTTCTTGAGCGATGTTTAGCCCAGATATTAATTTTTCTCCTCTAAACAACAACGAAAACATCGCTGCAGCTATTAACTGGGCGGGCTGTGGCCCATCTAGCCCATGCCAGATATCCAGCCCAGATATTAATTTTTTTCAAGCTGAAAATGGCTAGCCCAGCTATACTTTTTTTAGGAATACCCAGGCAAGGTCAAGTTGTTATTCTTCACCCCGCTGGGCTGCAAATCTTTCCTAGGAGGGATGCATTAGGCTTAATAAGAAAATGGGCTTTAAGAAATAATAAATGTAATTATAAAAACTGGGCAGTAACTATAAAAAATGCACCAAACACGTAATTACTTTATAAAATATTATTTTTGGATATTGAAGATTTTAATTTCATTAATTGTTGCGAGCGCAATGTTTCGTTGGATTTTTACATAATATAAATTTATATTGAAATTGTATTTAATCTAACTAGAAATTTCAGGATAAAAATATTTCGGATCCCATCAAAATGTGGGAAATTTTATTGAATTCTGTTTTGAACGGCTGGCTGAAATGGGCTGTACTTTTAACAAACTATAAATGGGCTGTAGTAAATTCCATTAGAATTCAAAAAATGGCTGCACATTCTTACAAATCACAAATGGGCTATAAGTTCTCTGCCACATACTTGTGGCCTTACTAAGTTGACGCATCGCCTAAAAAAAAGAGAGTTGACGCGTATGCAAGGCTTCTCAACTTATAGTCAACACACGGTTCTAGCAGCAGTGGCCGTTGGATGTCCATCCAACGGATGCCGTGCTTCTTCTCCAATCTCGGATATTCTAGCTTCACCCGCCCAAAAAATGATTCCTCCCGCCGACATCTGGGGCCCACCATTTCGGAAGCTGACCTGTGGGCCTACTAAGTTGACGCGTACCAAGGGCTTTGTCAACTTAGTCAATATAAACGATTCTAGCTGCAGAGACCGTACGATGTCCATCCAATGGTTGTAGTGCTTCTTCAACCTCTGGTCTTCTTGCTCCAGCCACTCAAAGCAGCGTCGGTCGTGCCGCATGCTCCTCCCTCCGGTGGCCGGCTGTGCTGCCGCAGAGGCCTCACCGCCCCTACTATTCCCACCGCTGGCCAGGCCCTGCGGTGACGGCAGCCTCACACCACAGCCGAAGCAGTGAACCCTCGTACTCCTCTCCGCGCGGGCTTCCACTGCCGCGTCTTCCCCGGCTCCACGTCGTCCCCTTCCTAGGCCTCGCCATCGTCCACCGCCCTGCTGCTCTCGGCGCGGCGTGGTCAACGTGGTCAAGGAACGGCTTCCATCGGACGTGAACTGTACGTGGAGAGGCTGGCAGCTGGGTCCATGACGGTAGCAAGGAAGTGCCTCCTTATTACGCGGAAAAGAATGATTCCTCCACCTGACAGCAGGGACCCACCGGACGGGCCACCGTATTTCGCGAAAAAACGTTTCCCCCCTGACTGCTGGGACCCACCGGATGGGCCATCGTATTGCGTGAAAAAACGTTTCCCTGCTGTCAGCTCGGACCCACCGGAAGTGCCTCCTTATTACGCACAAAAAAATGAATACTCCCCCTGCTGGTTGGGACCCACCTTGGTGGAAGGCTGACTTGTGGGCCTACTAAGTTGACGGGGACGGAGTGCTTTGTCAACTTAGTCAATATGAACGATTCTAGCTCCAGTGACCGTACGATGTCCATCCAACGGCCGTAGTGCTTCTTCAACCTCTGGTCTTGTTGCTCCAGCCGCCCAAAGCAGCGCCGGTCGTGCCGCATGCTCCTACCTCCTGTGGCCGGCTGTGCTGCCGCGAAGGCCTCACCGCCCCCTACTATTCCCACCGCTGGCCAGGCCCTGCGGCGACGGCAGCCTCACACCGCAGCCGAACCAGTGAACCCTCGTACTCCTCTCCGCGCGGGCTTCCACTGCCGCGTCTTCCCCGGCTCCGCGTCGTCCCCTTCCTAGGCCTCGCCGTCGTCCGCTGCCCTGGTGCTCTCGGCGCGGCGTGGTCAATGTGGTCAAGGATTGGCTTCCATCGGACGTGGACTGTACGTGGAGAGGCTGACAACTGGGTCCACGGCCGCAGCAAGGAAGTGCCTCCTTATTACGCGCAAAATAATTATTCCTCCACCTGACAGCGGGGACCCACCGGACGGGCCACCGTATTTCCTGAAAAAAACATTTCCCCCTGACTGATGGGACCCACCAGCTACATCTTCGCACGCAAGGAAGTGCGTCCGGGCAAAAAAAAAAACGATTCGCCCCCTGACTGCTGGGACCCACTAGCTACATCTTCGCAGGCAAGGAAGTGCCTGACAGTCGGGACCCACCAGGTCGAAGCGTACGTAGCGTTGCCATTCTGGTTGCGAACATGTACGTACATACTGGTTGATGTAGAGGCGTGCACGTGTCTTAGTAGAGGCGTGCACGTAGCATGTACACGTACGTACATCGGCCAGGGTGCAAGAAAGTAAATACGACCATGTACGTACATACGGGCGGGGTCTCGAATGCCTACTCGCGCGTACGTACGGCCAGGGCTCGTGTACATGGCTGGGTCAGAACGGAGAAACAGCGTCGTCATCATGTTCATGGGGAGCCAACCGGCTGGGTCGGAACGGAATGCGTCGTCGTGTTCGTCGGGAGGGCTTGGACGGAACAACCGATGGAAACGAGGCCTGGCGTACCGCAGAACGGAGGAAACGGCCTTGTGTTCGACCGACCACGTTCGAAATGGAATCCTGTTCATCGGGAGGGGTCTGGCGTACCGCGAAACGGAGGAAACGGACCTCCTACGGTCGAAATGGGGGTCCTGTTGATCGGGAGGGGTGTGGCGTACCGTAAAACAGAGGAAACGGACTTGTGTTGGAGCGCTACGGTCGAAACGGGGGTCCTGTTCATCAGGAGGTGTGTGGCGTACTGCAAAACGGGACTCCATGGGATACTGTTCATCTCCACCGTCGACCCCCTCCAGCCTCCAAGGGCTACTGTTCATCCACCGTTGACCTCCTCCAGCCTCCACCTGCGACTGTTCATCCATGGGCTCCTGTTCATCCAGCCTCCACCGCGCGCTACTCCACCGGCTACTGTTCAACCAGCCCTCTCCACGGGCTCCTGTTCAACCACCCCTCCACGGGCTACTGTTCATCCAGCCCTCCACCATCTACTGTTCATCCTGCCCTCCACGGGGTGGTCCTGTTCATCCTGCCCTCCACGGGGTCCTGTTCATCCAGCCTCAACCGGCTCGATCGATCGGGGTACTGTTCATCCAGAGGCAACACCACGGGGTCCTGTTCATCCACCCCCACCGGGAACTGTTCATCCAAACCCCCCCAGCAACGCAAACTGTTCATCCACAGCCAGCATCGATCGGCTTCAGTTAGCAGCAGTAGCGAAGGAATCACTCGATCGGGTTCAGTTAACAGCCATCGATCGATCGCTCGAGTTCAGTAACGCGTAGCCTGCAATGCAATCGCTCGGGTTCAGTTAGAGCCCAACGCCTCGCACACACGCGCGTACGTATGCGAGAAACGCGCATCGCTCGGCCCCCGACCACCCACCGTAACCGGGGACTCCTCGATATTTTCCGTGCCCTCGCTTCTACCATGGTTTTTTCCGTCATGGACGACCCAAAGAATGTCATGCAGCTGCGTCTCCGGCCTGCCCAGGACGAAAAGCCCATTTTCTGTCGTGATTTTTTGTCATAGAAGTAGGACCCCACCACATCTATGATGATACCGGGTTTTGTCACAATTATCATCATAGAAGTGTCATAAGTATGACAGAAAAAAAATTCGTTCGGCCCAAAATGTCATGGATGTGTGTTTTTTTTGTAGTGTAAGATCTGGAAAACATGATCATCAACAACAGTAGAGCTTGTCTTAGAGGCTAGACTAGCAATCTTATTGTACCGTTTATCGTTCTACACGCGCATATGAGTTTTCCACCGAATCGCATATTGCTGGATCATAGCAATTATAAAATAGAATATAAACTCTTAATTATAAACATGGAAATATATTAATACAATATTATTTCCTCTAGGGAATATTTGCAACAGTCTCCCACTTGCACTAGAGTCAATAATCTAGTTAGCACATTTTCCTTTACACCAATGGCAATCTGGTGTGTTCATGCTTTTCTTCTAGTATAGCCTTCGTCCTATTAGATCTTGACAACTTCGGATCTGCATATATTTTTTCATTTCTATGCATGTATAAATCTTTCACAAGACTTCATAATTTGTGTGAAACTGGCTTTGTATATACTGAATCACTGGTAGGACCTTTGATTCCTTAGACCGAGCTGCTGAATCACTATTGAGAATAATGGTCCACTGACACAATCATCTAGAAACTATACCAAGCTCATAAATGAACTTTTTATTCATCACCCTTCATTGTTGCTTCTAAAGCGACAATATACTCAGCCTTCTGTTATATAATTCACCACATTAACTTTCTTGGACCAATTTCAACTTCCCGTGCCACCATAAATCATTTAATTGAAATCTAAAATGTCATGGAGCACCGATGAAGATTTTATTAATGTACTTCTTACAATGAGCTTGTATTGATGTAACTCCTTACAACAATATCTTCAGTTTTTTCCATATGCGAGAAACATGTCATTAGTACTTAGTAACATTTTCACTGTTGTCCCGTGATCAACAATTTGATAATTTCTAGTAACTTTACTCACAACTTACTTGGAGTATTGGACATATCTAGTTGCTTACATACCATGAAATATAATTAATACAAGTATGATTGAAATCATGTATTTTGTTCATCAGTATTTTACAATACCGATTCTTTAATACTCTTTCCATGTGACTTTGACAAGAAACTCTTCTTGGCGTTTCATACTAAACTGTTTTAGTATCTTGTCAATATATATTTTGGCTAAGCCTGATTAGACAACACTATCTCCATAGATCATTATGCCTAATACTAAGGCTATTTTGCCTAAGCACTTTACTAAAAAAATTGTTTCAATAAAGTCCTAATTCGTGTCAAGAAATTATTATGCTCCCACTTACTTTCTTGTAAATACAAACATCTTTGCATTCCTCAATGAAATTAGATTATTTGACCATTTCATTAGAACAAAGATCCCAACTCCATTATTCTTGCTTCAGTCCATTATAGGATCTCTTGAAGTTTGCACACTTACTAGCATCCTTTGGATCGACAAAATTACCTTGGACCGTATCACATATACAACCTTGGTTCTATTTCCATCTCATGGAAATTATTTTGACATCCATCTATTATATCTCATAATTCAAATATTTAGCAATTGCTAGTTTAACACGAACTGACTCTAAGTATTGCTATGATGAGACGATCTCGTCATAGTCAACTCCTTGGTCTTTTCATAAACTATTTGTAACAAGTCAAGCACTAGAAAACATTTTTATCTTTGTCAGTTTGTAGATCCATTACAATTCTTAAGACTCTAAGTCTTCCGAAGGGTTCATCAAGTTCTAAGCATGAATTGTGTGTATGGACACTAACTCAGATTATGTTGGCATATACCCAATCTCCACAGTCATGGCCCATCAACACTTCTTTGTATACATAGGTTCATTGTTTGTTCAACAATATTTTATCTGCACACCACAAAGGTCTGCATGAACTTGCTTAACCTATATAGTTCAGCTGCAAGTTCGATTGAAGTCTCTATATCTTATGTAGAGGCTTTCGTATCAGTCATGGTAGGAAATTCTAGAATTACTTCCAGCGTTTATTTTCTTTGACCTGGTCACGAAGATTCTGCAATCTTGTTGAGTTGCACTATCCTCCCACTCACTTTTTGGCAGAAAACATTTTCTTCAAAATTTCCGCACTCTACAGAAAAACACTTTGCCTCGGCGTAGTGATAGAGGAATATCCAACCATTTGGGATAACCTACAAAGCAGCACTTATTGCAGCAAATTTGACGGTGCTCTTTTGTAAAGGCCATAGTCTCTAAAGCATCACATTTAAAAAATATTGGTGAAATAATCAATGTCATCTTTGATCTCACCATGTCATACATAGCTTTATTACATCTACTCATAACATTCTACTCTTAGTAATGTTCTGGGAAGTGCAAGCTATAAAATTCTTTTCGCAGCTCATCAGATATTTGCTAAATTTGTAACTCAAATATTTCTTTCTACAATCCAATTGTAGAAACATAATTTTTTGTTACAATTAGTTCTACTTCCTTCTACAAAAACCTTTTGAAACATTTCAAATGATCCAGATTATGTCTCGGTAAATATAAATATCTACTTGAGTCACCCTTGAAGATAGATAAATTCACTGCTTGCAACAACACTTATTGGACTATACACATCAATATGCATGTTCCAATTATTTGTTACTCGTTCTTTATGGCATGTGAACGGTATTTTAGTTTACTTTGCTATTTGGACAAAAGTTGCAAGTGTTAGATGATTCATAATCAGATGACTTCAAAATCCATCACTATGGAATTTCTCCATCCTGGTTTCTCCAATGTGACTAAATGCAGTGCCACACATATGTGGTATTCCTTTTGTCTTGCGACATTTAGCATCAGTGTTATGGATGTTCAATTTGATCATGAATATTCATAATATACATCTTATTCACAATAGGAGTATGGCCTTTTGTTCATAAGATCGAAACAACTATTGTTCTCTCATGAACAACCGCCTTGCAACTTCTATGCAATGGGCTAGAGTGTAAAAAACTCTAAATGAATTAAGACAATAAATATAGAGGAAATACACTGATGGGAAATATTGTAACTTCTACAAGGTTTCCATCAAATATTTTAACCTCAATATTTGTTGGTCATTTAGGTCATTCATAGTTTCTTACAATGATTCACAATAGTATGCAATCGAGCCGATATCCTTGTGATCAACTTTTAACCACAATACCGAAGAATTAATGATCACAAATTAATCACAATTTCGAAAAATACACTTTACTTGACCAACCATCTCTACATCTTATAACTTGTATAGCATTCATACCCGAGTTGGACATTCCAGTCTTCTTTTCTTTCTGACTTGTACTTCTTACAGTTTTACTTCAATATTTCTCTTACTCATGGAAGAAGCATCCAACTTTAAGAGTGGTGTGAGCCCCAAACTTCCCTAGGCATGTAAGTCTCATTACATCCTTCAGCTTTGTTCTTTCTCCTTAAGTTCTCACCATCAACACATGACTGGTGTTCTTCCGGACTCTATATATTTCACTCTTAAACATAGCTAAACGTTTCACTAGAACTTGCAAACAAAAACTTCTTTAGATATCACATATCTTTCAACCTTTGTTTGTCTCCTAAAAACATTTTTTCAGTTCCAAGTATATCACATGACTATCCCAAATGGTTTGAAGTTCGGGTTTCTCAGAAGCAAGCAGACTGTAATGTAATTCTAGCCTTTTGGATGTGAGTCTCGACATCCATAGCATCAACATGAGAGTATTGTAAGCATGCAATAGACACAATCTTTCTCCGCACTCTAGAGGATGATCCTCTCATTACGTTTACCATTTGCAAAGATTCAACTAAATGAAAGCAACTAATCAATTTCAACCAAAAAAGTGGAACCGTGAGCCATTATTCTACAACTTATAATGTAAACTACACATAGACATTGTACATAATTAATTTGCACTGGTGTTTAAACTTAATTAATTCATAATTATGCTCCCACTCAAATCAATATATCTCATATTCATAATGAGTGATTCAAGACCATGATCTTGTTCACAACCATTGATATGGACATCACTGATGACGTGAACTTCGACTAGTAGGCAATCTTTTGCCTATCATATCTCCATATGACTCTTGTTCATCTTTTGATGCTTCGTGATCCAAGCTCAGAATGAATCTTCTAGAACTTTAAGATAGCCGAGTGCTATTTCCTTGCTTGGTATGACCTCACCCGCCTTACGCTTCACGATCCATTTGTACTCATGTAAACATGACGCACTCTGGAAAGCCACATGTTATAGACGGTTGCAACACTGGGAAGAGAACCTTTTAACTTGATATTTTCAGTGAGAGATCACCCTACTAATTGACTACTGCACAATTAAAGGGTGCAAACAATAAAAGGATAAACATCTCAGGAAATTCATAATAGCATGATATGCTATAGCCCTGGGCGCCAGGAAGTCTTCGCGGTGTTCTTGAATCTTCACTTGAAATGTCGTTGTGGCCATAGAAAAATCGTTGTCATGGCAGCTGTTTCAAAAATGCCACCATGGCGGTAATTTTAGAAAATGTTACTGTGTCGACTGTTTCAAAAATGTTGTCGTGCTACCAATTTTAGAAAACGCTGTCATGGCACAAAATTTTCTAGCACATTGTCCCCGCGCCTGGTGAAGCTCCTAGTTCTTCATGTAACCCGTAGGCTATCTCTACATCTATTACATTAAAGAGGCAATCCCATGGCTCCAGCCATCATGCCGAGATGCGCAGGCCACTTAAACATTAAAATATATAACCACCTCATATATAAACTCATTATCATGGCGAAGGCTATACCACATCACATGCAATCCTGCAAAACCAAGTTAGACGTCCTCTAATTGGTTTGGCAAATTTTAATTACGTGGCTTCTAGGGTTTACGGATAACACTAGCTACCTACTTCCACCATCAAGGCAATAATTATTGTTGCTAGATTAACTTTCGTGGTGTGTGAGGGACGATACTTAATTAAAAATCTCTAGCCCCACACTAAACTTCGTCAATACGCATGACCCCCTAGAAGACCGCTCATCTTCATTGCCCTCCCGTGTGTGCGACAGTTCACTATTCTTGACAATGATGAAGCCCAAAGAACTTTTAGCAGCTTGTTGACAGCCAGAGCCAATTGAATGTCAGAACTTTGTGAAAAGTGACATCATGTCGTCAATGAACTAAACCGAAGCAACACTCGAGCGAAGCATATCAAGAACATCGAACCCTCACATCCACATGTGATCTAGATCGAAATCAACATCTACTCATAGAACTGCTCATCATGCTACTATTGGGAAACATAGTAGAAAACAAAAAAAATCCTGCAATCACCCAGGAATAGTATTAAGATTCATATAAGGTTTGGATCATGATCGTTACCGGCTTCGAAGTGCAGCAGAAGTAGACGAGTTGGTGTAGATTGTACTTGGAGTCCCTCGAACCATAGATGAATGATCCCGCGAACCGCCCACTAACAATCCTCAAGTAGAAGAACGAAAGCACGACCTCTCTACTTGGTTGCAAGCGTACCATTTTCACGATCCGACAGCGCTTCGCTAACCAGAGCTAATCATCACCGGAGAATTAGAGGGAGGGCACTAGAACCATACTAGGCTTCTAATTATGTGGATTTGAGGAACTAGGTCTAGCTGTAATTAGATCAACTAGGATCACTAGAACTGGATGAACTAGAGGAGGCTCCGAAACCTGTATCTCAACATGGCAAAATCCTCTAGTATATAGGTTTGAGGGGAGAGGAGGGGCTGCCACCATGGAGGTAATGCCCCTCCTTGGCGCCCCGGCCAAGAGGAGCAGGAGGACCCCTGCCCCATTTCAATCCGGCCTCCCCTATAGGAAGGGGGCGCCACTCCTTATGGGCCCTTGTGGCCCAATTCTCCTGCTACTACTTGGCCATTTAAGGCCGTTGATATGAAATTAAATATAAAAGCCTCCTATCAGTTATTAGAGCCTTATATTATTAATTTAACATCATTAGAAACATTGTCCACCTATATATTATTTATCAAGAATACCCAGTATTGCCACATAAACTCCGAAACCGTACTGGTGACCCCGAGACGCTTCCGGTTCCTTTCGGAACTATTCAGAATATTAACAAAACTATTTCACAAATAAATCCTCGATACTCTTGTCCTACTAGCACTCATAAGATCTTGATTAACTTAAGCCTGTGACCCTATAGGTTCAGTAAAACATAGACATGAACGAAACCCCTTCGTTCAATGATCGATAGAGGGAATCGTGGACGTCCATGTCGGTGCCTATGATTCCACGAATGACATTTGGGTGAACCTTTAGTTATCATGTGATCTCACCATTGCTTCGCGGTACTTTACAAAACCAGAGGTGAGATGTGTCAGTATCCTCTTGAGACATACACATGCTCATTATACCGGTCTCCTCGTTGCCGGTTTTGTTCTTCTTTCTCATTGCCGTGTTCCGGCATCCCCGTGACATTGTCACCTATGTCTGGCTAGACAATGATGGATTCCATCACACCAAGAGGGCCCTGAGAATATCTCTCCATCGTCGAAGGTGCAAATTCCACTCTCGAGCTATCGAGTCCCTTGTCAAACTTTCCGATGAAACTGTAAGTTGTCATTATGATCACCAAGTTACTGATGAGGTTTGAGCAACCCCAAAGCTCATCGTATGGTATGAAGTGACTACGATACTCTCATGGTCTAAGGAACTAAAACCCGTGTCTATACTCTGTGTTATAGCAATTGACTTGTGACGATATCATCTCAAAGTATAACAAACAAGTTTCGGTCGATTCAATATGATCGTTCTGCTAGTGTCATACACTCAATGTTGTTTTAGGACTATCGTTACACTTAACGATATCCTAAGATCTGAAAAACATGATCATCAACAAAACTTGAGCTAGTCTTAGAGGCAAAACTAGGAATCTTATTTTACTGTTTATCGTTCTACACGTGCATATGAGTTTTCCACTGAATCGCATATTCCAGGATCATAGCAGTTGTAGCATAGAATATAAACTCTTCATTATAAACACGGAAAATATAAAAATATCATATTGTTGCCTCTAGGGAATATTTCCAACAGATACAATATCATATTGCATGAAAGGAGGAAATTAAATGGCAAATCTATCTTGCACACAAGTTCTTCACATATCATATTGCATAAATAAGTTGGCACTATTGTGCAATTGAAAGGCACTTGTCTATCATACTACCCATCGTGAGAGGCTTGATTTAGAATTGACATAAAAATTGGAGAGGGGCCAAAAAAGGAGGGGGGAGTAAGAACATGTACATGCATGAGGTGGTAAAATATTATTAAGGCATATGCAAAATAAAAAGAACACACAGATGCAGAATTAGTGAGCACGACTAACTCAAAGAACAAAAAAATCATTATGCAAAAAGCTTAAATCCGCTGACTAAAACCAATCGGTCACCTCTGATGTCGTATCATCTATTTTGATCATGCAACCTGGAGCACACACACCACTATTTTGGCCACCCCCTCAACTAGGCACCCCCCCCCCCCGCACGCACACATGACCTCATCTACCTACTCTATCGCCTTCCTTCCCATAGGAATCCTATCTCATAAATCAAATCTCTCTCCGTACTCTACCCAGGCTGCAAGCCGCCACACAAATGGGGAGTGATAGTGTTAAGGCCCGGGGGTGCCTCATCATAACGGAAGACGACCTGCATAAACCTGCCCGTGGCTCCCTAGATCGATGATGCTATGGGCCAACGTCCCAGCCTATGGGCCCTATGAACAGTATGATTTGGAAGACTTTGAGTGTATGAGAAGGGACGTCGGTGGCTAGGAGGAGTTCTCCGTAACCCTAGCCGACTGGGATTCTATAAACCTAATGAGGACACCCACAACCCCTGCTGCTACACATACTGGACCAATTACTAGAGCTCGCGCATGCCAACTAAATTACCAGGTACTTTTGTTTCTTGGTAATAATTCTAATGTTCATGAGAATATGATGTTAGGTACCTAAATTGGATACTTTTGTTTTGCTTATAAATGAAGGACCTAGCATGGACAAGAAGGATGAACATTGGAGCATGATCAAGCATGAAGATGATGGCGCGTGCAAGGGGAACAAGAACAGAGTTTCTGGTGGAGTTTTTAGCACTTTGGAGCCATCATGATGATATCCAAGGAGATGGAAGAAATATACAAGATGGACTTTCATAATTCTCGTACATAGCTTAATATAGGTGATGCGCCACCTTATTTTTGGGCTTGGCCCATGTAATTTTGAAATACAACTTCGTAGGTTATTTTTAGAGTCTGTGTTGTAGGGGAAACAACTCAGGAGGTGTTTTAGTCCCACCTTGCCAAGGATGGACGAAATCCCCTCTCTATTCCCCTATAAACACGGTCTTTAAGCCACCATTTAGACTTGGGTTTTGTTTAGATAAATTCACCATTGTGCAATGTGTGTACTTTGTTTGTGTCCAACGACCAGGCAAGACATTTCAGAGCCCCACTTTGATCAATAAAGCTTTCCTCTTAAATTTGCCATATCCAGATTGCAATCTTAATTTCTTGCTTGTTCTTCGTTTGCTTGCAGGAAATAGACCCTCGTTGTCAGGTTAATTGTGCTCTGGCGTGGTCAATAACCTCTCAGAGTTGGTTTAGCGATTGATAAGGCACGACATCTTTGCACGTTCATAGTCGGATTGGCAAAGTCGACTTCCACCAAAACGATAGCTACCATCTCATTGAAAGACGGGACACCTTGGCCTCTATCAAGTGGTATCAGATTTCCAGTTTGCTTGGTGAGATTTTACCAGTTTTTCGTAGTCTAGATCGTATCTGTTATTTACAACTACAGTCCACAAACCCCCCCCCCCCCCAAAAAAAAATTTAGGTTTAGTTCATCATATCCGAACCAATCTGACCCCTCGCATAATCTTTTTAGTATTTTATTTTGTTGACTTTTCGGTTGCATCATCGTTTCGAGTTGCTGGTCTTAGTGTGTAGTCCTTTAGAGTTTTGAGATGATGAGGACATGACTACCTTGGATGACCAAAAGTATTCCATACATGCATATTTGTGAGGTGATTTCTAATAGAAACTATGCAATAAGTTATTTATGTTATCCAGGACAAAAATACCTTATTAACTTTTGTGCCATGTCTAATTGCAGGTGTATGGGACACTTGTACAAACCACGTGTGAAGATAAAGGAAAAGGAGATGATTAGGTGTTGTTCAAGAAGTCCTTTCACGCCACTTTTTGCCCAAGAGAAGACAAATACCAAGCCCCCCATGTTTTAGACTCGAATTCGAACTTCATAGACACACTTGAGTTTCAAACGTTCACAACTTTTGCATACGGACTCCGAATAGGGTGAATCTTTTCTTCTGGAAAGCTTATGTCGTGCACTCTCCAATCCATTTGATATCACCTTCAAATTCATCAAAAGCATGGAGATATGGCCAAAATAGTCGGATGCTGCAGCAGAATCCGCGTCAAACTACAAGTCTAATGGTGTTGCATCACCTCCACTTGGGCCCATGGGCCATGTACGGCCTAGGGTTAGTTTTAGGCTGCCTTGGACGTCCTCCCACCTTCTTGGCCTCCACCTTTGCTCCTATATAAGTATGTCAATCTAATAGCTTTTTGCTGGGATTTGTTTAGTTGAAGTTAGCCATTGCAACTTCGTGTACTTCATTTGTGTCCAACGACCAGGCCAAGACCGCTTTCGGATCCCCACTTTTATCAATACTTCATCTATAGTCGCAATATTCATATTGCTTTATCATATTCTTGCGTGTTCTTCGATTGCATGCGGGAATAGACCTTCGTGGTCAGGCTGATCGTGCTTCTGGCATCGTGAGTAACCTCCCGGAGATTGGTTTAGCGATTACTAAGGCGCAAAATCGTGCATGTTTCATATCGTCAAAGTCGCCTCCACCAAATCGATAGTTATCATCCCATCGAAAGATCGGGCCACCTCGCCTCTATCAAGTGGTATCGTTTTCCAGGTTGCTTGGAGAGAATTTCCAGTTATCCCTAGATTAGATTTATTTTCTTACCTATTAACCAAAAAAAGTTTTGGCCAAAGATGAGACAGGATGTTGAGTGTTTTGTTGCTTGTTGCACTACATGTCAAAAAGCTAAGTCATGACTCAATCCTCATGGTTTATGCCTTTGCCTGTCCCTAGTGTTCCGTGGGAGGACATATCTATGGACTTTGTTTTAGGTTTACCTCAAACAAAGAAGGGGAAGGATAGCATATTTGTTGTTGTGGATAGATTTTCGAAAATGGCACACTTTATATCATGTCATAAAAGCGATAATGCTGCTAATGTTGCTGAATTATTCTTTCATGAAATTATTCGCTTGCATGGTGTGCCAAATACAATTTTTTCAGATCGTGATACTAAATTTCTTAGCCACCTTTGGAGATGTTTATGGGCTAAGTTGGTGACTAAACTGCTTTTTAGTACTACATGTCACCCTCGAACTAATGGTCAAACTGAAGTAATCTATAGAACATTGTCTACTATGCTTAGGGTTGTTTTGCAGAATAACCTGAAAATGTGGGAAGAATTCTTTCCTCATATTGAATTTGCTTATAATCGTTTGCTGCATTCTACTACTAAGATGTGCCCTTTTCAAATTGTGTATGGTTTCCTACCTCATGCACCCATTGATTTGTTGCCTCTTCCATCTTCGGAGAAGGTTAATTCTGATGCTAAACAACATGCTGAATTGATCTTTAAAATGCATGTGTTAACTAAAGAAAACATTGAGCGCATGAATGCTAAATACAAACTTGCTGGCGATAAGGGTAGAAGACATATTGTGTTTGAACCAGGAGATCTTATTTGGTTACATTTATGCAAAGATAGGTTTCCTGATTTGCACAAATCTAAGCTAATGCCACGTGCTGATGGTCCATTTAAGGTGTTAGAGAAAATAAATGATAATGCATATAAACTTGAGCTGCATGCAGAGTTTGGGGTTAGTCGAACTTTTAACATTGCAGATTTGAAGCCTTATATGGGTGAGGAATATGCGCTTCCCTCGATGATGACTTCAATTCAAGAAGAGGATGATGATGAGGAAATCACTACTACAGCTACACCCACAATCCCTACTGCTATATATACTGGATCAATTACTAGAGCTCGCGCACGCCAACTAAATTACCAGGTACTTTCGTTTCTTGGTAATGATCCTAATGTTCATGAGAATATGATGCTCCCTAAATTGGATACTTTTATTTTGCTTATAAATGAAGAACCTAGAATGGACAAGAAGGATGAACATTGGAGCATAATGAAGCATGGATATGATGGCGCGTGCAAGGGGAACAAGAATAGAGTTTCTAGTGGAGTTTTCAGCACTTTGGAGCCACCATGATGACATCCAAGGACATGGACGAAACATACAAAATCGCCTTTCATAAATTTTGCCCATAGCTTAACATAGGTGTTGCACCACCTTATTTTTTGGCCCGACCCATGTAATTTCAAAATACAACTTCGTAGGCCATTTTTAGAGTCCGTATTGTAGGGGAAATGGCCCAGGAGGTGTTTTTGTACCATCTTGCCAAGGGTGGACGAAATACCCTCTCTTTTCCCCTATAAATATAGCTCTTAGGGAACCGTTTAGAGTTGGCTTTTGCTTAGATTAAAGTTCCCCATTGTGCAACGATGTACCTTCATTTGTGTCCAACGAGCAGGCCAAGATGTTTCGGAACCCCGCTTTGATCAACAAAGCTTTCCTCTTAAATTCACAATATCAAGATTGCAATCTCAGTTTCTTGCTTGTTCTTGGTTTGCTTGTAGGAAATAGACCCTCGTGGTCAGGTTGATCGTGCTTTGGCATGGTCAATAACCTCTCGGAGTTGGTTTAGCGATTGCTAAGGCACAACGTCTTCGCACGTTCGTAGTCGGATCACCAAAGCCGACTTCCACCAAAATGATAGCTACCATCTCATTGAAAGACAAGACACCTTTGCCTCTATCAAAACCCCAGGCCCTGGTATCCCATATATGCTAGCGCAGGTCTATTTGATATACCCGAGAACCTAGAGAGTTCATACTCAATCCTTCGATTATCATTGTACACCCGTATACTCAAGCGATACAACATGAGCATGAGGTAGCGTTTTACCTCCACCATGAGGGCATGAACCTGGGTAAACCTTTTGATGTTTCCGCTCCGGTCTACCCACCTAGCTGTAATACCCAATTGAGGGATCTACCAAAAATAACTCCAACAATGGCGTGCGAGGCACAGCAGACATTGAACCTTAAGACCATTGTAGTGGGAAAGGTAATACCATCAGGATCGTGTCACCCTCTAGAGGAAATGAGAATGTGTAAATATTTATGTATAATACCTAAATAGTTCATCCCCACTATGATATTTCTTTGACATGCAGCCTATCCACATCAGCAAGTAGGTCCCACAGGTAAAAACTCCAACTGGTCGATCGAAGCGTCCAGCCAGCATCTCTGTTCGCTACAAGCGCCTGCTCCATTCCTGTGTGGCCCATGTGGCCTGCTGCATATACAAGATTGTTGGCCCATCTGCTAATACACGCCCTAAGAAAAGCCCACACAAACATAATCGCTTTACAATTTAATAGAAAAATCTGAGCTCCGGGTGGAGACCTCCTCGTTGGCGCCTTTGGCGCCCGTAAGGAGTTTCGGCGCCTACGTCGATTCTTCATGGGCTGTATTGTTGGAAGCCCACTCGTGCGTCTGAACTGTTTCGTTCTAACTGTGTCACCCAAGGAAGAAGGGTGTTGGCAGTTTAGTAAACTAACTGTTTCACTGTTCAGTACAGTAACTATTTCGCTGTTGCCAGTTGCTCTAGCTGTTTGTCGCTGAATCACGCTGATTCTTATATGGATTTACTTCGTGGTAAAATCAAGAAGACGAGTGATTTTTGACTCTTTCTTTTATTTGTTTGTTGAAGAACAATAACAAAATTGTGTTTTCTCACTCAATTTTTTTCTGTATGAATTAATGAGTTTGTGTTTGTATAATATTTTACAAAATAATATGCGTTTAATTCAAAGTAAAGAAAAATTCAAAATGAGTAGTACATTCTGCGGAATATGTCAACTTTCATGAGTAAGTAAAAAAGAAAACTTAATCTTCGAACATGTAGTTGCTATGTCTTATATTACATAACATTGGGATTGATGCTTGAGCAAGCAAGTTGACATGATGGTGCCGTTGAACAAAAATGATGAACCTTTTTTGCTTGACGGGAACTAAGTTTCGATATTCAGAACTTACTTCGCAAAAAAATTATTGCGACCTTCATATTTGGCAGATGGGAAAAATGAATTACTTGAGGAGCCAAAATCCCTGTGAATTGGAAAGAAACAAATAGTAGTTGTCTTGTCAAAACAAATTATACTTATATGTAGGACGATCAATGAGAACAGCAGTGAAAAAGTGTCTGGATCTTACATGTTGTCGCAGAAAAGTTTTCACTATTGGTAGTTGTATTGTACTGTTTGAGCATGTAGGAATCTCATACAATTTTTTTCTCTTAGAGCCTGCAGATCGTGCTAAAAAGAAAGTTGAAGCAGAAATAATGATTTTGGGATGAATTAGTTTATTAACATATATATACATAGCATTCTGCTTTGTTCAGAACTTACTGTTGAGAAACCAGGTATTCCCATTCCTCGATATGTTTTTATAATTTGTAGTAGGAATACACCTGTGTCATACCTGGTTTTGAATGTGAAAGAAAAACAAGATTATTGCCTGAGAACAATTCGATTCTGGTGTTAACTTGAAAAGGAGGGAAAAGCATGTACAGGAAAGGAACACATAAGAGAGAAAAATGATGTTCAACCTGGAATGAGTCCGTGGGACTGGTACAAAACGGTAGTCAAAATCCTTTATGTTGAAAGAAGTGCAGTTGGGGTAGGTTTTGGCAAAAAGATACTTGAAGTTAAAAGTTACTGTGCTAATAATTGTAGTGAATTTGGAATTGCCAGATCCATCAGGATTCATTATGTTAGAGAACCTCCCGGTAGTTAAGTTTGCTATTATTACAATACACTGCTTATCATTAAAGCATGGTAGATGGACCTGATGAAAGGAAAAGGAAATGCAATGCATTATTTTACATGTTAAGAAAAGTGTGGAAAAAAGTAAGCACATAGTTGGCACTCAGTATCAGAAATAGAAAATGAAAGTGCATATATAAGAGAGAAAGAATGGAAATTACAAAATTTGCGTTCTCCAAACTGAAGCCCACTGTTGCTTCACTCAACATATCACTACAAGCTAGATCTGAAAGATTGAGCATAGGTCTCATAAGAAGATCCTGCGATTAAAAGAAAAGCCATAGAGTGAAGTTAATTCATAGTGTAGAATTGAATTTCATATTGAGTCGTAAGTATCGAAAACAGAAAAAGTAGAATGCTCTTAAGTTTAAATTTTAAAAAGGTAGTGATTGCTATAATTTAGAGTGTAGAATGCTATAATTCAGATAGGAAAAAAATTAGTTGCACTGTAATTAGAGCTGTAGAAATGGACATGGAAGTACCATGTCTTCTCTGCCAACTACGTGGGCAATGTACTGATCACTTGGTAGAAGTCCTTGTCTTCCTCTATGTAGTTGGTCTGTGTTCAGCATTTTGGAGTAGCAGTCCAAGGTGAGCGGGTTCATCCAACAACCTGGCATCATTGAAACAGTCAAAGTCTTCTGGTCAACCCACACATCATCGATTTGGAGTATCCTTTGACTGTTGATGGAATATTTACGTTAAAACCGAGAGAAAGTTGACAAGGAATGTCTAGAAGAATGTTTTATATTAAGTTTGCAGGAAGAAATTGACTAAACCTACGTAGTTTACCTGAGATCTAGGTGTGGGAGAACCGAGTTTATCATCTTGTAAAAATCAGCTTGTAGAGGAGATGAGTGCACTATATATTGTAGGCATTTGATATGTCTTGTAAATAGTTGAGGCTAAAGAGAATTTTTCAATAATCCTTTGTTCTACAGCTTCCTTGTCTCTCTGATAACATTCAGCTTCGAAATTTTCTAGTAACTAAGACATCAAAGGCTCTGTTACAGGCGTTCCAAACCTATTTGCTCCTTGTGGTGATTGGTTTTGGAAGCTTCTGTGTGGGCTGTTGCTATATATAAAAGGAGACTTGCTATTACAAATCCTTGGAAGAGAATGGTAGTTTGTGTTTGGAACTAATACAGAAGAAGCTGCTGCTGACTGGTTTGCTTGACAGAAAGTAGTCATTTCATCAGGATAATCTGCATGAATTGCATCTGTTTTGGTGCAGCAAGAAGGGTAGTCATGGAGTTTGTTTTGAGGTTTTGGCGCAACGATCAAATTTGGGTTCATCCCGGCAGAAATGCTAGATGGTTCATCATCCAGACAATACATATTATTCCCTGGAAGGCATCAGTTCAAGGGAAAAAGTGTTAAAAAGGTAATTTTGACTCATATCTCAAAAAGATATAAGCACTGACAGTTTTGTAATTGAAGCGGGAGAATGAAGCTTAAATTACCTCTGTAGATTGGATCACTGGCTATGAATCTGAATTCAGATAAGCTGAATTTTTCATTTCTCCATGCAATTTCATTGGATGTTGGTAAATATATCTTGTTTGGCTTAGTTTTGATATATTCTTCAAGCACTGCATATTTATGAAGGGGAAGAAAGAAAACAAAACACATAGTTATTTGTCTGGCAAACTTGGTTGCTTTTAGTGAACTAAAAAAAGAGGAAATACATTAACAGAATTGAAACCGGAAAAATAGTGTAAAAATATGTGTTATCATTAGGAACACTCATTTTACTTAAAAAGGAAAAGACCAGAAAAGTGTACCTAGCATAGTATTAGTTTCTTCGTTGCTATTTGGTATACTAATTTTCTCAATCTTGACAAGTTCTTTCAAGGTTGGTAAGTTTTTCGAAAAAAGGACACCCATATTTGCATAGTCTTTGATTACTACAGAATCTACCAGTTTTTCTAGTAAAGCTGATGTTGCGATGTCCAATGAGTTTGTTGGAGGCAAGACAGTAGGGATTGGGAAATTCATTAAATCATTTGAACATGTATCGAATATAGATTTGTCTTCGATCTTTGGGGGAGCGAACTCTTTTGTAGGACAAGAGATTAGCACTTTTGAAGTTGCTGATTCCTTTCTAGTTGCAGAATAATTCTCCTTCATTGAGTGCACAGGATTTGCGAATAAAGAGTTCACATCATCAATATATGCTTGAAGTGTTAGAATGGAGTTTGTAACTAGCATTTCCCAAAACTTTTGGCTGCTAGATTCAAGAACTGTTTTCTCCTGTATTCATAGAAAGAAGGACAAATCAGTAAAAAAAGTTTGGGTAGTACGTTACTTCATTTTTTGTATAAGAAAGTGGAAAAAAGGAATTGTAAATTACTCCATTGTTTTTTTTGCGGGGTAAAATTACTCCATTGTTACTTTAGAAAAGTACTTACTGACCTGCACATTATGAAAAGAAGGGTATTTGTTGTCAATGTACTGGAGAATAACTTCAGGTAGTTACAAATCCGTACAATTTGTTGTATGATTGAAAGGAGTTGATGAGATATGCTTCATCTGGTACGGAGAAAAAGAAACGTTGTAAGGAAATCATAGTCGGGACTGATTTCAGTAGAAAAAAAAGAAAGGTACATATTTTTTCCATTTAGTTAATTATACACTTGAAAGAAAAAAAATAGAAGCTGCAAGATAAGTGAATGTATTACGAAGTGACTTACAGAAAGTCTAGCGAACTGGTTGTGTTCACCGTGCATAGTATCGAGAGTAATGAATGATTTTAATAGGCTTGTTGACCAGAGAGGTAACCTTGGTTTGATGTTTATTGGAATCTTGAATTCAGAAGTAATCAAGAATTTGAAGTGGGAAATCTGCAAAAAAGAGATTAGTTAGATAGAATAGACCTGGTTATGAGCAGAAAGTTTGGAAAAAGGAATAGAAATATTAGTAAGAAAAAATTTGTTTTAAGAAAAGTATTGTTCCAACTTGAAAAAAAGAACTTACCACCAAGATTAGTTTACAACCTCCAGGCAGATAAGTCTTGTTATGAAGAAGATTGGTTTTGAATTTTTTTATGTGGTGCGTCAAATATGAATGTGCAAATGAGCACCAGTTGTAATTGGGTACAGATTTGAGATTCCCAAATACGCTGTAGATTTTCTTCGTTGCATATCCCTTTGAATTAGGACCAATTAAGCAGGAAACTGCTAGGAGCAAGAAAATTATGGAAAATGTTTCCTCTACCATATCATCAGTCATCAGTGATAGTAGATACTCCGTGCTGGGAGCTCATGAACCAGGTAAATTGTGTATGAATTCTGCAGTTTCATTTGAAAGTGTTGTTAGAATTGGTAATCCACCACAAGGAATCCCTAGAATAGTTTGTACTACCGATGGGGTAAACTTAAATTTGAAACCATTGTTGAGTTCAATTGCGCTTGTGATGGTGTTGAACTGCACAGCTAGCCACACGAATATGTCATCAATGTTGCATTCGCAGCAAATTTCTAGTAGAGAACCAAAACGGAGTTTCCGAACTATGTTCTTCTGAATATCATTGAGTTCTGATACAAATTTCAGGAATAGCATTAGATTATCATAACCATTCAACTGCTAGCAGAGAACAAAGTTAAAAAAGTTCACGTAGATTGGATTGCATGTAGCATATGTAAAAGTAAGGAAAAAATGATTAGACTAGTTAGAAAAACTTGTTATCTCTGTCTGTTTACAAAATTAATCATTCGATTATTTGAATGACTTGTTTTCATTGTAACTGACATTTAAGAAAAAGAGAAAGTATTGTGTGGAATAATATTTGATCTACTATTTACTGACCTTCTTTCTTTTAGGGGGGTGAAATGCACTGTTTTCATTTGCTGGCATGTCTTGGCTCCCCCTTTTCTTAGGTGCGCAGTCATCCATTTTGAAACCTTGGATTAAAATAAATGTTGGTGAAAAAAGGAGGTTTCAGTTAATGAAAAGAAATCATCATAGTTTGAAAAATGCAGTAGTTAGTTGAAGGATGTTCGAGGAAAAAAATGCAGAATTTGTTTATTTTTCAGTAGCAAGTGGATTCTTAAATTTTTTTTCCACCTTTCTGAATTTGGGTTGTAGAGTTGTCGAACATTTCAGTGGCACCACAGTAATCTAACCAAGTGTCAAAATGGTTTCTTAGCAAGAATAGAGAGACTGTACACCAAAAACTTAGGATAGCAATGTATCTATCTAGAATGAATGATAGTATTTGTTAGCCATGAATAACCCAGAACCAACTTTAATCAGTACACTCTTATCTTGTGAAATAGAACACAACATATAGGTGAAACTATACTACATGCCTGGCAAAAACATGTAAAACATCTGAATCTATGAAACCCTTCTAGAAGCAGCAATCACAAGAAATTTGCATATGCACTGCACATCTTAACATAATGTTGAGCTGCAATCAGATATGACAAATCCAACAACAAAACAAAACCTTCGGAGAACAACCAGCTACGCGACAAATGTTCAACGGTTCAACTCCGGAACCAGATTCAGAAAGGAGCATAAAAATGAGGGCCTACATTTCCTACTGAAAAATGTACAAATCCTACAGAGAACAGCACATATTCAACGATTCAGTTGAGGGCTAAATTCAAAAATAGGAAAAGGCTAAACTGACTTTTGCTAGCACCAGACTTCATTGCAAAGTGAAACAAGGGAAGAACAAGTGCGCACAAACAGAGATGATAGATGAGAGATAGTTCAGATCAAAACAACTTAAACTGCCCGTTGGAGATCATAATTATTAAAGATGAAAGTGCTACTGTATGTGTGAAAGTTTAGATGCGGCCGATTACTGCTTGGCATCAAACAATTTAGCTGCCCTTTCGAGTTGTAATTTCTCCAGATGAAAACCTAGCGCGAAGTTACAGAGCTGTGTAGGAAAATTGTAGGACTAGGATGCGGTTGTGTGGATCAGTAAAAACTTGTAGTGGGGAAGCAGGTTACCTGAAGATTCGTGTAGGATTGGGAGACGTAGCCATAAATTTGAAGTAGCGTCAGGCAAAGAAAATCGCCAGAGCAAAGTTGGAAATCAGTAGAGATTTGGGGAAAGTGGTTCTGTGGGGAATGATTGTTTTTTTTCAATTTGGTCGTCCTACTTGTTTCTTTTCCGTGTGTCGGTATGACGGGGCCACCTGTAAGTGTAACGGTGGTCTATTGGAAAGTTGTTTCTCTGACAATCAGACCCACACTTGTCTGGTAAGCTAACAAAAGAAAAAAATTCCTTTTCTTTCTGTGTGATAATAGAAGCAAGAAATAAAAGGGTGAGGGGGATCGGGCAGCAGCGGCGGCGACTAGGGCAGCGGTAGATTCACCACCTCTCACGCAGCGTCGTTTGCCGGCATGGATGATCCACCAGAACAGAGATGCAAGCGTAGTTCTTCGACCAGAAGAATTGAAGGGGGATCAACCAACCGGAAACCAGATGGTGGCGCCGGTGTGGAGATTCGGGTAAATTATCTACTTAGTTGCCTAACTACTGGATGCTTGTAGAGATTGATCTTCTATTCAAGTGCTTTCGTGTCAGATTAGTCTATTGGCTTCTGGTTTAACAGAGGCTTCAGATTGGTTATGTATGGAAAAAATCAGAAGTAAGGAAAAGAAAAAAATTGGAGTTGATCGTCATCTTCATGTTTCCCTCTTTGCTATAAATGAAAAATTGTGTTAATAAAATTGAAACTGTTGTCTGAATACAATGTAATGTATGTAGTTACATATCAAAACAGTTGTTAGACCTAAAAAAATCACACGTTCTAGTACTTTTCTTAATCGGAACATTTGAAATTGCTATTATAACTGAAGATTTAGTGTTTTGCTACTCATAACTCTTCATTTGAGTTATTAAAATGAAATAGTGTTGTTTGCTTGTGTGTGGGTTCAAATTGATGCATACAAATCTATGTGAGTAACTGGGTGGGACGAATTGTAGCGACCCGACCTCAGACGGTCGAGTCTCTGTGCTTCAGTGTCATCCCTGGATCGGTAATGCTGACACACACAGTACTTGAATGGATTTATAATAGAGGAGCAATCACACACTTATTACATCAATGTCTCAGTAGAGAACTTATTACAATAAATATGGCTTAAGGCCATCTAAATAAGATAACAACGGAAGGCTTGGAAGATAAAGTGAGTCCATCAACTCCAACGGCATAGCTGAGTGCATGACAAACAACCTAGCACCTTACTCCTCGTCTGAAAAGTCTACAACATGATATGTTGCAGCCCGAAAACGGGTCAGCACATGGCTGGCAATATAACACAGTACAGCAATAAACAGATAAATGCTATCACTACATGCATATATGGCTGGTGGAGGCTCTAAGGTTATATTGTTTTGCGAAAAGCCAATTTTTCCCTACAATAAAGGAATAAATCTATTTAACTATCATGGTGGTTGAAACATTGAGAAGGTTCCTCCAACTCAATCCCAATTAAAGTAATCATTAACAACCCAACAAATTAATTAAGAGTGATGAGATCAAATCAATAATTCAAGTACCAGATACTCAAGTTGTCCATAACCGGGGACACGGCTAACCATGATTAGTTTATACACTCTGTAGAGGTTTGCGCTGTAACGCCCACGATGCGGCTATATCTCCCACGTGTCGAGGCACGACTTAGAGGCATAACCGCATTGTGGTTTTGTCGCAAGAAGGGTCATCTTCACACAATCCCATGTAATGAACAAGAATGGGATAAAGAGTTGGCTTACAATCGCACTTCACACAATACATAAATATAATTCAAACATCATCCAAAATACACACATAGACCGGCTACGGTCAAGATCCAAATGAAAATAAGATAACCCCAAATGCTAGATCCCCGATCGTCCCAACTGGGCTCCACTACTGATCATCAGGAAAAGACACATAGTAACGACCACGTTCCTCATCGAACTCCCACTTGAGATCGATCCCATCATCTGCACTGGCATCATCGACACCTGCAACTGTTTTGGTAGAATCTGTGAGTCACGAGGACTCAGCAATCTCACACCGGCGAGATCAAGACTATTTAAGCTTATAGGAAAGGATGGTGTAAAGAGGTGGAGCTGCAGCAGGCAATAAGCATATATGGTGGCTAACATACGCAAGTGAGAGCGAGAAGAGAAGCAACAGAATGGTCGTCAACTAGTAATGACCAAGAAGTGATCCTGAACTCCTACTTACGTCATTCATAACTCAAACCGTGTTCACTTCCCGGACTCCGCCGAGAAGAGACCATCACGGCTACACACGCAGTTGATGTATTTTAGATTGGGTCAAGTGACAAGTTCTCTACAACCGGACATTAACAAATTCTCATCTGCCTCATAACCGTGGGCACGGCTTTCGAAAGATAATACCCTGCAGGGGTGTCCCAACTTAGCCCATCATAAGCTCTCACGGTCAACGAAGGATAAACCTTCTCCCAGAAAAACCCGATCAATCTCGGAATCCTGGTTTACAAGACATTTTGACAATGGTAAAACAAGACCAGCAAAGCCGCCCGAATGTGCCGACAAATCCCGATAGGAGCTGCACATATCTCGTTCTCAAGGCACACCGGATTGTCCAAGCTTCCGATAGGCGAGCCCAGAGTTGCCCCTGGTGGCCACCGGCGACTGACAGGTTGGACCAATACTCAGAGGAGCACTGGCCCGGGGGTTTAAATAAAGATGACCCTCAGGCTCGCGAAAACCCGGGGGAAAAGGCTTAGGTGGCAAATGGTAAAACCAAAGTTGGGCCTTGCTGGAGGAGTTTTATTCAAGGCGAACAGTCAAGGGGGTCCCATAAATCACCCAACCGCGTAAGGAACGCAAACTCAAGGAACATAATACCGGTATGACAGAAACTAGGGCGGCAAGAGTGGAACAAAACACCAGGCATAAGGCCGAGCCTTCCACCCTTTACCAAGTATATAGATGCACTAATTAAATAAGAGATATTGTGATATCCCAACATATCCATGTTCCAACATGGAACCAACTTCAACTTCACCTGCAACTAGCAACGCTATAAGAAGGGCTGAGCAAAAGCGGTAACTTAGCCAAACAACGGTTTTCTAGAAAAGGATGGTTAGAGGCTGACATGGCAATCTGGGAGGCATGATATGGCAAATGGTAGGTAGCGCAACATGGCAAAAGAGCGAACAACTAGCAAAGCAAAGATAGAAGTGATTTCGAGGGGTGGTCATCTTGCCTGCAAGGTTCTCAGAGTTGTCGAGAGCTTGATCCTCGTAAGCGTACTCAACAGGTTCCTCGTTCATATGACAAGAACACAAGCAACGGAACCACAATCAATCACGAGAAATGCACAAGCAACATGATGCAATACATGAATGATATGCAAGATATGATATGCGATGCGTATGCGTGCTCCGGAAGAAAAATGATGAACAAGGCAGTAACTTGGCAAACCAAGCATGCCACTGCAAAGATGAGATGATTTCGGTTGAAATCGATATAAAGATCACCGGAAACGGATGCACGGTTTGCAAATGGCAAGCAAAACAAGAATGACACGAATCTGTGATTAACAGCATGATAGCACTTAAAATGCAACAAGTAACAATGCTACAGCACTCCAACATAGCAACAAAGCATATGACAGTAATCTACAGGAGATGCTTGACAAAATATGAACACTGAGCTATGGCTATATCACAACATAACAGGCTCAAACAAGCATGGAAAAAGTGCAAAAGATAATAGGTTCACAGACTTACTGGACATGGCAGAAAACAGCATCAGATGGCAATGTTCAGAGCATGAAATCAACATGCTACAGGAACTTAACATGACAAAACAAGGCATGGCAGTATTCTACTGAATGCATATGACAAAAGTCCGTTACTGACCATAAGCCAAAAAGGAACAGAAGATATGATGGCAACCATGTAAACATAGCAAGTTTCGCTATCAAGTTTCAGACTTAGCAGAAAACAGAGCATGGCAGAAACAATAATATGAAGGCATCTTGGTGAGCTTAATGCACTCACCACAAAGCAATGCATGACGAAAAAAGCATTCCTACAGCAAGATGGCATGTTTATAAAGCTATCCATGGCAAGAAAAAAAAAGCATAGCATGTATGAATCAACTACAACAAGCTTGGCAAAATTGAATATCATGTTAACAATCTGCCAGAAATATTTTATAGCAAAAGTAGAGCAAGACTGAGTCCTGCTATGGCACTCCATAATTGCAAAAAAGGGCAGGACTGGATCAAATACAACAATATCTACAAAACATCCTTACTGAACATCTCCAAAATATGCATGGATATCTCTGTAGCATCAAGTTTACATGGCAACAAAATAACAGCAGACAAAGACTTGGAGAAAACACCAAGTCCCTGAAATCAGAAACATTACGGAGCCTAGTTTGCATGCTTGTTCTAGTCACCACAGAGATCACGAAAATACATGGCATAGACCACTAGAAAGGTGGCATGGCATACAACAAAACACATGTAGAGCTCATGCGCATAAGATGGACAGATTAAATGGTACAAAAATAACAAATCTCCAAGTTCTGCTAAGAACCAGCCGATAACAGCAACTAGCACTCTTGCACCAGAGATTTGGGCATCAAGATGTCCTCTAATGAACATGGTGAAATTGAAAAAAATGAAGAGCACCACGAGACGAACAATTTGACATATTACGTGCACGAAACGGAGCTATATGCAGAGAGTTATAATGCTATGAACATGGGCACATGCTGTAAACAATCAATGACTTGGGAAAATTTCGGTATACGGGAAAGTCAACCTCCTCGGGTACTGTAGATCTGGATCGTGGATGAGCTCCCGAGCGGCGGCGCGGCTCGACGGAGAGGAGACCGGAGGGGAGGCCGGCGGAGAGGAAGGAGGAGGCCGGAGGGGCGGCGCTCGGGCTACGGCGGCGGAGGAGGGAGGCGCCGGCGATGGGCGAGGCGGCGGGGACGGCGAGGGTCGATGCGGCGGTGACGGCGGGCGAGCTCACCGGTGAGGGGTCGCCGGCGCGGCGGCGGAGCGGCGGGGCCGCGGCGGC
This sequence comes from Triticum aestivum, assembly GCF_018294505.1. Classification (NCBI taxonomy): domain Eukaryota; kingdom Viridiplantae; phylum Streptophyta; class Magnoliopsida; order Poales; family Poaceae; genus Triticum; species Triticum aestivum. The sequence goes on from NC_057802.1 coordinate 133,750,836, forward strand.
GCTGGAGGCGGGGGGCGCGGGCGGCGAGCGGGGCGCGCGGGCTCGCGGGGGCCCGACGCGGGCTTCGAGGGCCGGCGCGGTACAGGCGGCGGCGGGCCACGTGGCGCAGCGGGATTCGTCGGGGACGGCGGCGCGGACACGTCCGGCGGCGGGGTATTTTGTCCGGGCGCGAGGTGGAAGAAGGGTAGGGTTTGGACTGCGAATGTATACGAGAGGGGATGCATTTATATAGCTAGAGGGAGCTAGGAGAGTCCAAATGAGGTGCGGTTTTCGCCCACACAATCATGATCGAACGACCTAGAGAATGGAAGAGAGTTTGCTGGGTTTTGGGCTGGTTTTGAGGGGGGTTTTGCTGCAACACACAAATGGACTTTGCGGTTACCCGGGTAACCGTTGGAGTACCAAACGACCTCCAAATGGAACGAAACTTGACCGGTGGTCTACCGGTGGTATACCAAGGCCACTTGACAAGCCTCGGTCCATTCCGAGAACGTTTGACACCCGCTCACGAAAGAAAACAAGAGGGGTGCATCGGGGGAGATGGGAGCACCGGATTGCAAAACGGACAACGGGGAAAATGCTCGGATGCATGAGACGAACACGTATGCAAATGCAATGCACATGATGACATGATATGAAATGCATGAAAAGAACAAAATGCAAAACGAAAGACAAAACCCGACCACGGAGGGAATATCATAGCACATAGCCGAAAATGGCAAGAGTTGGAGTTACAAATATGGAAAGTTACATCCGGGGAGTTACATGCGCACTTTTCCCCACAAGACTCGATCTCCTCCGTTGGATTTCTCGCACTTCATGGTGTTTGAGAAACGGATGACCGAGACACAGTCTTTCAGTAGCATTAACTCTAACCCGGGGTAGACAGTACCAACCTACATCCCCTACATCTGCTAGCCTACCACTGGAAAAGGTCATGCAACTTACTCAACTATGCTAGAGCCCATAATAGCTTGTGGCTGCACACGGAAGTTTCTAGCATGAATGATCTTATGATGCCTTTGAGCCTGGGTGGCGGACCGTAGGATGATCACACAGGTCCTCCGGGATATCCTAGGACAACACTGGATTCTCCAGGTGCCCACAAGCAATCCACCCAGATGTGTATTAAAGTTGCCGCCTTAAGTTGAACCATTAAGTAACAAACTCACATCTGTCATGGATACACTCAAACCCAATCCACGTCTACGAGCATAGCATGGAAATATAAGCATAACGTAGAAGTAACTCCAAGGGTTTGATAATAAAACAGGTAATAGGTTCTACCTCATCATCTACTTCCCAAACCCACATGTTAAGAGATCCTACTCATGCAATGTGTGAGGGTTGAAACTAATGCATAAAAACTAGGTATGAAAGGGTATGATCAATGTGTTACTTGCCTTGCTGACGATCCGCAAAACCTAGTGACTCGTAGTAGCACGCTTCGCACTCCGGGAATTCTATCGCAAACAAACAATAGCATACATAAGCACTCAAGCAAAGATGCATGGTTAAAACTCAAATAAGAAGATCTAACCAGAAAGTTCAACTGAAGAACTTCGGTTTGCAAAAGAATCAAATCAAACGGAGCAACGAAAATCAAACTACGAAAGAAACAAGATCCGTTTACTAATCTGGACTAAGGTCAAATTTTACAGTACCAAAATCTTATTCAAGTTGGTTAAACATAAAGTGGGCTTCGAGACGAAGACCTAGGCGCTTGTTTCACCTGATTTGGATAAACGAGCGAAAAGTTAAACTAAAACGAAGATTAGGGCAGAAATCGCGATCGAAAATAATCGCGGAAAACCCTGGAAAAATAAAACGAGACGAACAGGCTAACGAACGAACGTTCGCTGTCTGCGGCTAACTGACGAACAGCGTTCCTTAAAACGAACGTACGGACGAACGTCCGCTAAATAACCGAACCGAGAAAAACCGAACGAACCGATCAAAAAAACGAAACTAGGGTTTTAAAAAAACCGGGGTTTTTACCTAAACCGAAAAAACCGAACGGCGGCCGGTTTGGGACGGCAACGGCTCCGGCGGCGGGCGGCGCGACTCCGGCAAGGCGAGGTAGCAGCGGCGGCGGGCGGCGCGGGCGGCAGCGGCGGCGAGCGGCGCGGCGCAGAGCGGGTGGCGGGCAACTCGGGCTCGGCGGCGGGGCTGGCGTGGGAAGGCGGCGGCGACTCGGGGCTCATGGGGGGCCCCGGGGTTGGCTTTCAAAGGGGGGGCGAGGTGGCGGCGGCGACTTGGGGAGGGGGTCGTGGCGGCGGGCGCGGTTCGGACTCCTCCGAGTCCGGCGGCGGCACGGGACGGGGAAGGCGGCGTGGCGGCTGGGCCAGCTAGGCCTCGGCCCAGTTTGGTCCGGCGGGGAATTTTTTTTAAACAGAATTCACCGGAAATATCCTAGAAAACAAAATAAAAATCTAAAAATACCAAAACAAATTTTCACTATCTAATAGAATATTTAGAACAAAGTGAACATTTTCTTGGCCCTAAAATGCAATTTTGAAAAATGCATATTTTTTCCTAATACAAATAAAATTGCAATAAAATCCAAATAAAATTATTTATTTGATTTTAATATTTTTCTCCAATATTCCTTTTATTTTGGAGAATCCATATTATCTCCTCTCATATATTTTAATATGAAATATTTTGCGAGAGAAAAATAAAATTAAAACCAAAGTGATCCTTGTTTCGATATTTGATAAAATTCAAATATGAGAAACATGAAATCCCCAACTCTCTCCGTGGGTCCTTGAGTTGCTTAGAATTTCGAGGATCGCGAAATGAAATGCAATAAAATATGATATGCATGAATGTATAACATTCCAAATTGAAAATTTGGGATGTTACAAACCTACCCCCCTTAAGATGAATCTCGTCCTCAAGATTCGGGTTGGCTAGAAAATAGGTGTGGGTGGTCTTTACGTAGATCATCCTCTCGTTCCCAGGTGGCTTCATCCTCGGTATGGTGGCTCCACTAAACTTTGCAAAATTTGATAACCTTGCTGCGAGTAACTCGGCTGGCAAACTCGAGAATCCTGACAGGTTTCTCCTCATATGTCAAATCACTATCCAACTGAATTGCTTCCAGGGGCACTGTATCTCTCAGAGGAATATCGGCCATCTCTGCATGGCACTTCTTCAACTGGGAAACGTGAAACACATCATGAACTCCTCACAGTCCTTCGGGTAACTCCAATTTGTAGGCAACCTCTCCCATACGTTCCAAAACTCGGTATGGTCCTACAAATCTCGGAGCTAACTTTCCCTTAACTCTGAAACATTTAACTCCTCATACTGGTGACACACGGAGATATGCTCTGTCTCCAATTTCATAGACTACCTCCTTGCGTTTTGAATCTGCATAACTCTTCTGTCGGGACTGAGCTACCTTGAGTCTATCTCGAATCAGCTTAACCTTCTCTTCAGACTCCATAATCAAATCTGGTCCAAACAACTGGCGGTCTCCAACTTCATCCCACATCAACGGTGTTCGGCATCTTCTTCCATACAAGGCTTCGAATGGTGCCATCTTCAAACTGGCCTGGTAGCTATTGTTGTATGAGAACTCCGCATAGGGCAGGTTGTCATCCCAACTAGATCCATAATCTAGCGCACAAGCTCTCAACATGTCTTCCAGAATCTGATTGACTCTCTCAGTCTGTCCATCCGTCTGCGGATGAAAGGCTGTGCTGAACTCTAGCCTGGTACCCAAAGTCTGGTGCAACTGGTGCCAAAACTTTGAAGTAAATTGTGTTCCTCTATCTGATACAATGGTCCTTGGAACTCCGTGCAGACATACGATCCTATTCATATATATCTTGGCCAACTTCGCACTTGTATAGGTGGTCTTAACAGGGATAAAGTGAGCTACTTTGGTCAAGCGATCCACTACTACCCAGATAGAATCATATCCTGATCGGGACCTGGGTAATCCGGTGATAAAATCCATGCCAAGCTTGTCCCACTTCCATTCGGGTATCGGCATAGGCTGCAGTAGTCCTGCTGGCTTCTGATGTTCTGCATTCACTCCTGACATACATCACATGCGGCTACATACTCGGCAATATCCTTCTTCATCCCAGTCCACCAGAAACGCTCCTTCAAATCCAAGTACATCTTGGTGTTTCCGGGGTGTATCGAGTATGGTGAGTCATGTGCCTCCTGAAGTATTAACTTCCGGATCTCTGCACTATTGGGCACGTAGACACGGTCCTCAAACCACAAGGTCTCGTGCTCGTCCTCACGAAAACCTTTGGCTTTTCCTTTGCTCATTTTCTCCTTTATTTCAGCAATTTCTTTGTCTTCCTTCTGATCTTCTCGGATCTTTTCCAATAATGTTGACTGAACCTCTAATGTTGTGACAAAACCTCTAGGAACTATCTCCAAACGTAGCTCCCTGAGATCTTCTGCTAACTCCTTTGGCAATCCTCTCCTTACGAGGGTATTGACATAACTTTTCTGGCTCAAAGCGTCTGCTACGACATTGGCCTTGCCTGGATGATAGTGCAACTTCATGTCATAATCCTTTATGAGTTCCAACCATCTCCTCTGCCTGAGGTTCAACTCCTTCTGAGTAAAAATGTACTTCAAACTCTTGTGATCCGTGTACACATCACAATGATTTCCAATAAGAAAATGTCTCCAGGTCTTGAGGGCATGCACTACAGCTGCTAACTCCAAATCATGGGTGGCATAATTAAACTCATGCGGTCGAAGCTGTCGTGAGGCATATGAAATAACTCTTCTGTCTTGCATAAGTACCTCTCCAATTCCTAAGCGAGAGGCGTCGCAATACACTTGGAAATCCTTGCGTATATCCGGCAGAATCAGCACTGGGGTTGTAGTTAGATGTTTCTTCAACTCCTGGAAACTTGCTTCACATTCTTCAGTCCAATGGAATGTGGTGTCCTTCCTCAACAATGCCGTCATAGGCTTCGCAATCTTGGAGAAATTCTCAATGAATCTCCGATAGTATCCCGCGAGTCCAAGGAAACTGCGGATCTCTCCAACTGAGGTGGGTGCCAACCACTCAGTGACTGACTGGACCTTAGTAGGATCCACTGCTATACCTTCTCCTGATATAACATGTCCAAGAAATCCCACTTCCTTCAACCAAAACTCACATTTGCTGAACTTGGCATATAACTGATGTTCCCTAAGCTTCTCGAGAACTAAACGCAAATGTTCCTTGTGTTCCTCTTCATTCTTCGAGTATACCAAGATATCATCAATGAACACCACGACAAACTTATCCAAGAACTCCATGAACACCTTGTTCATCATACTCATGAAATAGGCAGGGGCGTTAGTCAGTCCAAATGACATAACTGTATACTCATATAACCTGTACCTTGTGGTGAAAGCTGTCTTTGGTATATCTTTTTCTCATATCTTCAACTGGTGATAACCTGATCGCAGATCGATCTTCGAAAACACTTTAGCTCCTTGCAGCTGGTCAAACAAATCATTGATCATCGGTAGTGGGTACTTGTTCTTGATCGTCACTTCATTCAATGCATGATAATCAACAACCATCCTCAATGATCCATCCTTCTTCTCAACCAAGAGCACTGGGGCTCCCCATGGTGATGAACTTCTTCGGATGTAACCTTTCTCCAACAACTCCTTAATTTGATTCTTGATTTCTTCCAGATCATTCGAGGGCATCCGGTATGGTCTCTTCGATATCGGTCCGGTGCCTGGCAATAGTTCTATCAAAAAACTCGATATCTCGATCTAGCGGCATGCCTGGTAACTCCTCTGGAAATACATCTAGGTAATCCTTCACTACGGGTACTTCCTCCTGAACAACTCCTGTGAGGGAATTTACTTGGGCCCTCCTCGGTGCATGCCTGGAAACATACTTGATTCTTTTTCCCTCCGGGGTGGTGAGTAGAATTGACCTAATAGCACAGTCAATGTTCCCTCCATACTTCGATAACCAATCCATTCCTAGTATCCCATCCAATCCTTGTGACTCCAGAACTATAAGGTCTGAGGGGAAAACATGGCTACCAATGGTTAAGGGTATCCGATCGCACCATCGGCTGGTCATATACTCTGCACCGGGTGAGCTCACTAGCAAGGGTGTCCTAAGGGCTAGGGTGAGTAACTTAAACTTGTCCACAAATCCCCTTGAAATGTATGAATGCGATGCACCAGTATCAAAAAGAACGAGAGTGGTAAATGACTTAACCAAAACTTACCGGTAACTACATCAGGCTGCTCTTCAACATCTTCCACATTCACGTGGTTCACTTGTCTCCTGTTGAAAGGGTTGGGCTTCTTCCCAGAGCTTCCGTTGCCATTATCGTTCTTTGCTTCAGAACATTCAGTGGCGTAATGTCCAGTCTTCCTGCACTTGAAACAAGTAATGTGACTTAGATCCTTCTTGGCGGGCGTTGTTGGGTTAGGGCGGTTCTGATTGCTGCCTGCTCCATTCCCGTTCCCATTCTTGGGGCCACTATGGTTATGCGAACACCCTCCATTGTGGGTATGGCCTCCATGGTTATGGGTAAATCCTCCCGAGTTCGGGGTGAAACGAGGCTTCTGCTGAGCTCCAGAATTGTACTTTCCTTGTCCATACTTCCTCTTGCGGCTCTCAATCTGCTACTACTTCCCTTCAATCATAAGAGCCTTGTCTACTAGCTCCTGGTAGTTGTTAAATGTTTCCACGATCAACTGCATGCTCATCTCATCATTTAGCCCTTCCATAAACTTCTCCTGCTTCGTGGCATCTGTGGCCACATCAGCAGGGGCATAACGAGATAGCTTACTAAACTCATCTACGTACTGAGCCACAGTATGATTTCCCTGGCGCAAGTTGCGAAACTCACGCTTCTTCATGCTCATAGCTCCAGTTGAGACATAGGTTTCGCGGAATGCTTGCTGAAACTGATCCCAAGTGACATTGGCTATAGGGAAAGTGGTCGTGTAATTCTCCCACCATGAGGCTGCTGGTCCATCCAACTGATGTGCGGCAAAACGCACCTTCTTTGCATCTGTGCAACCTGCGGTGGTCAACTCCCTTCCAATCCTGCGTAGCCAGTCATCCGCAACTATTGGCTCGGTGCTACTGGAAAACACCGGCGGCTGCAACCTCAGAAAACGGGCTAAGTTGTCAACTGGAGGTGGTGGTGGCGGATTGTTGTTGTTGTTGTTGTTGTTGCCTTGGTTCTGGACTAATTGTTGTATCAAGGCATTCTGCTGCTGGATCAACTGGGTGATCTCAGGTGGGAAGACAAATCCGGTGTCACGTCTCGGAGGCATCTGATGGGTTTAGAGGGGAGATATTAGAATGGAAATGAGGTCTAGTATAGAAAGCACTACCCATATGCACATGAGACAAACACAATCATATCACACCAAAACAATTCAAGCAAGGGCATACAATTGGTCTAGAACTATCGTTACAAAAGTGCTCGGACTACTACTATATACATGGGTGAATACTACTATTCATGTGGTGGTCATCTAGAAATTTTGATCGGTGGAAGACTCCATGATATCCGCTCCAGCTTCATCTTCATAATCATCATCACTATCGTCGGGGTCGGAGTCGGTGTCGTCGATGATGATGTAGTCCTCTGGATGGTCGTCATCTCCTCCTGGCGCGGGGTCTCCCATGAATACTCCTAGCTTCCTTGTCAGGTCGTCATTCTTCTCCACGAGTATCGTCATTTCCTCCTCATATCCATCGTGTGTTGACTTGAGTTCTTATTCCAGCTCTGTGATCCTAGTCATCGCCTTCTTCACATCTATCATGCCTGCGCACATTTGATTCTCTTGCCGGCGAATATGCTGGTTTAGCTCCTGGATGAACGCTGCAATGGACATGTCCCTCCTGGTGCTGACTATTTCCCATTGCTCATCTCGGCGCCCACATATTTGGTAGATAGTATCCTTGAGATCCTTGTGATAAACTTTGCCAATCCGTCCCATGGCGATGTGGGCTGCCATGCTCTTTCCTAGACTCCAGGTTGGTGCATCAAAGGAAAACTCTATGGGCTCAGTGATTGGCGTGAATGTCCTTCTTGGAACATGAACTCGAATCATCCAGCGCTCCTCTTCTGGTAAAGTAGCGGTGTAGGTCCCGGTGAAGATTGGTATTCCGATGTTCAGGTACCTAGTGACTTCCTTCAAGTGTCTCCCAAAAGGTGTGTCTTCATCCGGTTGTGCAAACTTGTTCCTTGAGTCCGCCATCCTAGAGAGTAGAAAATGAAGAGGAGTCAGAAATGAGTAGAGAAGAGTGACCTATGGCTCATCTTAGTGGTCGTGTCCTACATTCAGCGTGTGCTCTGATACCTTTTTGTAGCGACCCGACCTCAGACGGTCGAGTCTCTATGCTTCAGTGTCATCCCTGGATCGTTAATGCTGACACACAAAGTACTTGAATGGATTTATAATAGAGTAGCAATCACACACTTATTACATCGAATGTCTCAATAGAGAACTTATTACAATAAATATGGCTTAAGGCCATCTAAGTAAGATAAGCGGAAGGCTTGGAAGATAAAGTGAGTCCATCAACTCCAACGGCATAGCTGAGTGCATGACAAACGACCTAGCGCACCTTACTCCTCATCTGAAAATTCTGCAACATGATATGTTGCAGCCCGAAAACGGGTCAGCACATGGAATATGCTGGCAATATAACACAGTAGAGCAATAAACAGATAAATGCTATCACTACATGCATATATGGCTGGTGGAGGCTCTAAGGTTATATTGTTTTGCGAAAAGCCAATTTTTCCCTACAACAAAGGAATAAATCTTATTTAACTATCATGGTGGTTTAAACATTGAGAAGGTTCCTCCAACTCAATCCCAATTAAAGTAATCATTAACAACCCAACAAATTAATTTAGAGTGATGAGATCAAATCAATAATTCAAGTACCAGATACTCAAGTTGTCCATAACCGGGGACATGGCTAACCATGATTAGATTATACACTCTGTAGAGGTTTGCGCACTTTTCCCCACAAGACTCGATCTCCTCCGTTGGATTTCTTGCACTACATGGTGTTTGAGAAACGGATGACTGAGACAGTCTTTCAGTAGCATTAACTCTAACCCTGGGTAGACAGTACCAACCTACATCCCCTACATCTGCTAGCCTACCACTGGAAGAGCTCATGCAACTTACTATACTATGCTAGAGCCCATAATAGCTTGTGGCTGCACACGGAAGTTTCTAGCATGAATGATCTTATGATCCCTTTGGGCCTGGGTGGCGGACCGTAGGATGATCACACGGGTCCTCCGGGATATCCTAGGACAACACTAGATTCTCCAGGGCCCGCAAGCAATCCACCCAGATGTGTATTAAAGTTGCCACCTTAAGTTGAACCATTAGGTAACAAACTCACATCTGTCATGGATACACTCAAACCCAATCCACGTCTACGAGCATAGCATGGCAATATAAGCATAACGTAGAAGTAACTCCCAAGGGTTTGATAATAAAACAGGTAATAGGTTCTACCTCATCATCTACTTCCCAAACCCACATGTTAATAGGTCCTACTCATGCAATGTGTGAGGGTTGAAACTAATGCATAAAAACTAGGTATGAAAGGGTATGATCAATGTGTTACTTGCCTTGCTGACAATCCGCAAAACCTAGTGACTCGTAGTAGCACGCTTCGCACTCCGGGAATTCTATCGCAAACAAACAATACCATACATAAGCACTCAAGCAAAGATGCATGGGTAAAACTCAAATAAGGAGATCTAACCAGAAAGTTCAACTGAAGAACTCCGGTTTGCAAAAGAATCAAATCAAACGGAGCAACGAAACTCAAACTACGAAAGAAACAAGATCTGTTTACTAATCTGGACTAAGGTCAAATTTTACAGTACCAAAATCTTATTCAAGTTGGTTAAACATAAAGAGGGCTTCGAGACAAAGACCTAGGCGCTTGTTTCACTTGATTTGGATAAACGAGCGAAAAGTTAAACTAAAACGAAGATTAGGGCAGAAATCGCGATCGAAAATAATCACGGAAAACCCTGGAAAAATAAAACGAGACGAACAGGCTAACGAACGAACGTTCGCTGTCTGCGGCTAACTAACGAACAGCGTTCGTTAAAACGAATGTACGGACGAACGTCCGCTAAATAACCGAACCGAGAAAAACCGAACGAACCGATAAAAAAACGAAACTAGGGTTTAAGAAAACCGGGGTTTTTACCTAAACCGAAAAAAACCGAACGGCGGCCGGATAGGGACGGCGACGGCTCCGGCGGCGGGCGGCGTGACTTCGGCGAGGCGAGGCAGCAGCGGCGGCGGCGCAGCGCGGCTGCGGCGGCGAGCGTCGTGGCGCAGAGCGGGCGGTGGGCGACTCGGGCTCGGCGGCGGGGCTGGCGTGGGCAGGCGGTGGCGGCAACTCGGGGCTCCTGGGGGGCCCCGGGGTGGGCTTTTAAAGGGGGGGCGAGGTGGCGGCGGCAACTTGGGGAGGGGGTCGTGGCGGCGGGCGCGGCTCGGACTCCTCCGAGTCCGGCGGCGGCATAGGACGGGGAAGGCGACGCGGCGGCTGGGCCTCGGCCCAGTTCGGTCCGGCGGGGAGTTTTTTTCTTAAACATAATTCACCGGAAAAATCCTAGAAGATAAAATAAAAATCTAAAAATACCAAAATAAATTTTCACCGTCTAAATAGAATATTTAGAACAAAGCGAACATTTTCTTGGCCCTAAAATGCAATTTTGAAAAATGCATATTTTTTCTAATTCAATTAAAATTGCAATAAAATCCAAATAAAATCATTTATTTGATTTTAATATTTTTCCTACAATATTCCTTTTATTTTGGAGAAGTCATATTATCTCCTCTCATATTTTAATATGAAGTATTTTCGGAGAGAAAAATAAAATTAAAACCAAAGTGGTCCTTGTTTCGATATTTGATAAAATTCAAATATGAGAAACGTGAAATCCCCAACTCTCTCCGTGGGTCCTTGAGTTGCTTAGAATTTCGAGGATCATGAAACGAAATGCAATAAAATATGATATGCATGAATGACCTATGTATAACATTCCAAATTGAAAATTTGGGATGCTACACGAATGAAGAATTGGGAGACATTCTAAAACAGGGATTGATAAGAACGAATTGGTAATAGGGAGACCACAAACATCTGATGCATACAATCACTAGTCTAAAAAGTCTGATGTTTTATTCTTCTTCTCATGGAGTGGAAGCATAATATTTAACTGCTGTTGCGATCAATTAACAAGGCGTTCGACCTACTTTCCCAGCTTGCTTCAGAGTAGTAAACTGTATTGTATGCATTTATTTCAGTAGCTAGATTCAGAAAACTATATATGCTTTGGAACTAGACATTTGATTTAAATTAATGTTTTGGAACTAGATATATTATTCAGAAAATATATACAATCACTAGTCTAAAAATAGATTATTCACAAGACCATACTAGCTTCCAGTATTTCTTGTTGTCGTTATAGTTTTTTTTGTAATGCAAATTATTGAAAAAACAGAGTATTACTAATGTTTTCCTTTGTTATTTTAGAGTTCTTCAAAGAAAAAACCAGATAAAGTTACGAAATGGAAGATAGCTAGGAAGAAGAAAGTTGCTCCTGACATGTCTAACACTTCAGGAGATTCTAATGTTTTCAAGAAAGCTCCTGAAGTATGCTTTGAAAATAAAGTGTAAGATACTTTCAATTTGAATGGTAGAAAGGTGCATTTGACAAGAAATCCTTTTATTTTTTTGAAAAAATAGGTTGACAATGTGATGCAAGAGTTTGATTAGTATGTCTTATACCATGACATGAAGAAGAAAACAGAGTTCGGCATATTGCTTGTTAGTTGTATGTCATTAAAAGTTTTGAAAAATCAGAGACCCTAAGTGTACTGTAAAAATATTTGCAGGAATTGATTAGTAGTCAGGAAAAAATCCTAAGCCAAGGGAGAAGCAGTAGCAGTCAGGAAGGGGCAGATACAGTTATTGTGGAAGCTTCTTCTGTTTATGGTCATATTGCAGAAATTAGAGGTGAGACCGAGGCGTCAAGAGGAAATGTGTTTGTAAATGAAGCACATGAAACAGTGGGAGAAAAAAATCATGACATTGCCCATGGGAGCTACTGATGAAAATAAAGATCAAGTTGTAGAGGCAGCATGTGAAATGTAGAAGCAAAGGTATAAAAAATGTGAAACTATATTTTGTTGTTGTAAACATGGTTTGTTAGTATTGTAGTGTCAGTAACATATTTTATTTTGCAATAAATAAAGTACTGAAATAACTGTCCATGTTTCATTTTAGGTTCAGAATGATTCCATGGGTGATGAAGTACCTTTATCTTCTATCATCTCCTTAAATACAGTGGGTGATAATGAAGGAGTGGAATGCACATGTACTGGAAAATATGAAACACTGTCTATTTTGGAATCATCTGAACAAGTAAGAACCCAAAAAAATTCCCAGCCTTTAAAAAAGTAGGAACTGAAAATAAACCAAGTGTAGTAGAATTACTTTGCAGGCTGTTTGTTTTAAACTTTTCTTTTTTGTTGTCATAAAGCATATATTTGGCATAGTACTATATGCCAAAAAATGTATTTAAAATATTTTTGTGATGCTCTGTAGGAAGAAGTTGGTGCAGAAGAAGCTTGTCAAGTTTCAGACGATGGTTCAATCATTAAAGATTCTGGGGAGGATGAAAGTGACAGTGATTGTAAACCCGAAGAATATATGTTTCCAACTCCAGATGAATTGGAGAAAACCATTATACCACATATTGGTAGGGTGTTTTCAACTCTAGAGGAGGCTGTTAGATTTGTTAATGTGTATGCTCATGTCACTGGGTTTGGAATTAAAAAAAGGAGGAATTACAAGGACATCACTACTGCAGGATGCTGCTAACGTGACACTACAATCAGAGACCCTTCGAGAAACTGTGTGCGATGCCATAATCGCAAATGGTGGTGTATGAAAACCGTCAGAAATGTATAAACGTTTGCGATGACGGATGCATCAAACACGGTTCAGGTTTTAGTTGTGTGTGCGATGAAGGGCATACGGTTAAGTTCAATTAACTATTTGCGATGATGAGGAACAAAAGAAACGGGCAACCAGATGAAGGCGTGTGCTATACACAGCATACGGTTCACTCGGATGAACTGTTTGTTATTAGGCAACACAAAAGAAACGGGAAGCCAGATGAAGGTGTGTGCGATATATAGCATACAGTTCACTCGGATGAACTGTTTGTGGTTAGGCAGGAGAACAGAAATGGTTCAATATAACAAGATATGTGTGATATGCGGCAAACAGGTCTGTAATCAGAAATGTGTGCGAAGACCGATAATAACGCAGACGATTGCTTCTAATAAGACGTATGTGATATGCTCTGTCTACACAACATCTATTGGCCATTGTGGGACGGGCGGTCATCCGGATACGCCATAAGGATGTGAAGAGGCATTCCTATCAGCAAGGACTAGCTGTTCCACCAGTAGCTAATGTAAGAAAACTATCAAGTTAAGTGTGCTCAGGCTGGAGCAGCCATCGGATGGGTGACTGGATGGGAAGTTGTGTCGATGTTAAATTAGGTGATGCGATGGGTCATTTTGGTCAAATGACCGAAATGCCCCATTCCCTCAGCTAATTTAACCTCGAGGTCCTTGTTTTTATTTTTTTTATTTTTTAACACATGTTAAAGAAGGTCTACCGCATTACTTTTTGACAATGTGTGATACGTGGCATACAGTTGATCCATCCGACCTATTTGTGTTGGAATAGGACGTGTGTGTTGTGGGCAAACGCTTGCTAGTATTCAACCATTTGGGATTGATGAATTCATCACCGACGGGTTCCCTAGTGTGGTATGTGTTCATCTGATCATCATCTACGACTTGTGCTAGCTCGATGCTAAGTTTCCATTAATTGATGGCATTTTATGAACACGCCACCGTTTCCCGCCATTTCCTCACCTGTTTCCTGCCACCCTGCTATATTGCGCATAGGGGGCGCGCGGCGCATGGAGGCGACAAGTGCAGCCTGTAGCACATCCACCTTTTCCAAGCATGCCAACCCACCAAAGCGCCGCCTCTGCCATCAACCTCGTCGACGAGGAAAACGAGCAGGCGCCACGACCCATCAAGGCCGAGGCGCTCCCCGGCAATGCGATGGATGACGCCGTGATGCGCGTCATCGCCAGGGTTGAGCGGAACTTTGGCGCATGGCGCTTGAGTGCCACGGATCAAGATAGGCATGTCAGCGCCGATAGGCTGCAGCTCGCCGCACAACATGATCGATGGTGCGCCGCAGAGCAAGCTAGGCGCGTCCGCGCCAATAGGCTGTGGCTCGCCGCACGGCGAGACCGTTGGAGCGCCGCAGGCGAGAGGCGCGGCGCGCCGCACAGCAACAGCGGATCCATCGGCGCTTGCCTACTGTCGACATGGCGTCGCAACTGTGTACACGTCCAGTCAGTACCCCCATTCCTCGCCAGGAGTGGGCAGAGGCCCTCAGCGCCGTACTTGCACCAGAGGCCGGCAGCGCCGTACTTGCAACGGACGCCCGCCGAGCCGTTCGCGTGGGTGCCGCCATTCGCCTTGTCCGCGGCTTGCTGGATGCCAACGCGCTGGTCCGTAGGCTCGACCGCCTCCTTGGCCCAGGTGTCCACCTGGGCGCAGTAGAGGAACATGGCCGTCGCATCCTCGAGCTGGTGATCTCCGATGAAATAGCCAACTTGGAGCTTGAGATCGCGCTCCAGATGTACCGCGAGCGTGTCGACCGCTTGGACGAATGCCTGCATGATTTCAGGCAGAGCCAAGAGCTACCCTAGGAAAGGGTTGCTGGTCATGGTCTCATGGACGCATTTTATTTTGAAAAGTCGTTTCGACGTGGATAGCTATGTATTCACAGCAATCATAGTATTGCTCTGTTTATTGCTCTGTTTCAATGTGTGTACTCTGTTTTCCATTCTTATATATTCTGTTTCAATGTGTGTATATACGCTTTCCATTCTGTATATGTGGATGATAATAGCTAGATTCAAATTAGTATACAAAAACAGATAGAAAATGGAATTCATAATATATATATATATGTATATATATATTAATTGTTCATTAGATCATCACAGAATATATATATATATATAGAATATCATCACATATACGTGATGATACTTAACTACTAGGTACAATGCATAAAATTGAAAACGAACAATACTACAACTAAAAATCCCTCCTGGGGCTAGTAATCCGGCAGCCCCTCGTGAGCAGCTCCCTGGTGCGTGGCATCTTCCCAGTGTGGAGGCAGTACTCCGACTCCTCCTCCTCACGACGCTTGACGTACCGATCTGCCTCTTGCTGGCGGACGCGCGCGGCCGATCTTGCCATTTCGTCGGGCGCCCACCCGAGCTCCTCGTCGGTGGCACGCTGGAGCTTATCGGCCCACCTCAACGCAGCGACGAGGCTCCCAGCGCCTATGACCTTCCTTGCGAAGTACCCGTCTTCGTACACCTCCTCGGCACGACGACGCCCCCGCCCCCAAAGCTCCTCCGCCTCCTTTTTCCAAGCGGCATCACGGGCTTCACAGGCCGCCTGGTACCTGGCTTCCTCCTCCGCCATCTCCTTCTTGAACGCCACTTGCCTGGCTTTCTCAGCCGGTGGCAGCGACTTCCACAAACAAAGATTGTAATGGCCCCAAAGCCAATCCAAAGTTGGGGGGGTCCAGCGCAACCTCGTCAGGCGGCGCGTAGGGGTCCTCGTCGCTGCTAATTGAGTGAGCGTCCTCGGGGGGCGGAGACTCCTCGTCAGCGCGTGGGCAGACCGGCAGCGCCATGGCAGAGATTTGAGAGAGAGAGAGAGAGAGAGAGAGAGAGAGAGGGCGAGCGAGCAAGGGGAGGATGTAGATGAGAATGCAGGCGGGGCAACGTGAGCAAGATAGTATTTATTGGCGTCCAGAATCTAAATCGACGGGGACAATACACACGCCGGTCGCCGGAATTTACGAGTACTGTACTTTGAATTACAAACAATTCCCGCAGCAAATCCGTGTGTGAACATAATAGCTGACGGTTTCCAATACAGAACCGTGTCTGATTAATGATCCCTGCCAATCACCTACCAAACCTCGAGCCGCGAGATTGAGTGCCAATCGTGTGGGGCCGGTTGTCTTGCCAGATCTTTACATTTTCTTTTTTGAACACCAGATATTTACATCGTCTGATGATTTTTTAACTCGTACACAAGTACACAAAAATATGATTTTTCAAACCGTTTTGGTTAGGGTTGCATGTAGATGTAGTTCAAATTTAAATTACAGTCATTAAATGGTTAGAAAATCACTTCAATGTCTTTAAAAGGTCAAATGACCCCTGAAAATTTCCAAATTTTCACATGAGAGTTGTATTAGTGCACGTTAAACGTAGGAAAAAAATTTGAAGGCCGTAAGAGGAAGCTGTCTCCCGTCCGTCAGCAAACATGCATTGTTCCCTCTTAGAACCACGAACCTTCTAGCGAGTTGCTCCGGTTTGTGAGGGGTGTGTGTCCAAACTTTCGTCAAACAGGCCAATTTTTTTTCCACATCATCTTGGTGGCATGACATTAAATCAAGCAAGGTTTCATGTTTTTTGATCATTTTTTAATTTTTTGGAATTAAAATGCCATGGCATGCACTGCATGCATGTGCCCATGCCTTGACACCAATATGTTTGAAAATTCCTTTGAATTTACTGCACATGGAATTAACTCGCACACAAGTACACAAAAATATGATTTTTCAAACCGTTCTGGTTAGGCGTTGCATGTAGATGTAGTTCAAATTTGAATTATGGTCATTAAATGGTTAGAAAATCACTTAAATGTCTCTAGAAGGTTAAATGACCCCTGAAATTTACCAAATTTTCACATGACAGTTGCACGTTAAACGTAGGAAAAAATTTGAAGGCCGTAAGAGGAAGCTATCTCCCGTTCGTCATCAAACATGCATTGTTCCCTCTCGGAACCATGAACCTTCTAGCGAGTTGCTCCGGTTTGTGAGGGGCGTGTGTCCAAACGTTCGTCAAACATGCCAATTTGTTTACCACATCATCTTGGTGGCATGATATTACATCAACCAAGGTTTCATGTGTTTCTGATCATTTTTCTATTTTTTTGAATTAAACTGCCATGTCACTCCATGCATACGTATGCATGTGTCCATGTCGTGAGACCAATATGTTTGAAAATTCCTTCTAGTTTACTACACATGGAATTAACTTGCACACAAGTACGTAGATATGATTTTTCAAACCGTTTTGGTTAGGCGTTGCATGTAGATGTAGTTCAAATTTGAATTATGGTCATTAAATGGTTAGAAAATCACTTAAATGTGTTTGGAAGGTCAAATGACCCCTAGAATTTTCCAAAATTTCACATTACAGTTGTAGTAGTGCACGTTAGACGTAGAAAAAAATTCAAGGCCGTAAGAGGAAGCTATCTCCCGTTCGTCATCAAACATGCATTGTTCCCTCTCAGAACCACGAACCTTCTAGCGAGTTGCTCCGGTTTGTGAGGGGTGTGTGTCCAAACTTTGGTCAAACATGCCAATTTTTTTACCACATCATCTTGGTGGCATGACATTACATCAACCAAGGTTTCATGTGTTTCTGATTTTTTTAATTTTTTGGAATTAAAATGCCATGTCACTCCATCCTTAATTGTGTCATAGCCGTTAGACCAATATGTTTGCAAATTCCTTCCAATTTACTGCACATGGAATTAAATCGCACACAAGTACACGAAATATGATTTTCAAACTATTATGGTTAGCTATTGCATGTACATGTAGTTCAAATTTCAATTACGGTCATTAAATGGCCAGAAAATCACTTAAATGTCTTAGAAGTTCCAAAATTTGACATGACAGTTGTATTAGTACTACAAAATTTCTCGTTCATTTAAAACACCATCCGTTGGCACTTTATTCCAAATTCGTCTTTCACAACTAATAAAGAATATCTACAACATCACACAGTTGTTTTCTAGGAACCGTTTGCGGTGAAAATATCTGGGTCTATATAAGTCTCCCTCCTTAAGCTTCGCCGGCTCGTCTGCTCTAGTGTCGGCAACCCCCGAATCCACGAATCCCGATCCCCATTCCTGCACCCCCTTCTTGCAAAGATGACGCCGTGGAAACGCTTCGTGAAGGTTCGTACGATGGCCGCGTCCCCCCCCCCCCGAGCGCCGCCGCCTGTGCCGAGAGCGCGGCCGCCTACGCCGAGAGTGTCGTCGCATCCGCATTGAGCGCGGCCGCTTCTGCCGAGAGGGCGTCTGCGGCAGCCGACAGGGCAGCTGCAGCAGCCGAGACGGCTGCAGCTGCTACTGCGACGGCTACAAACATCGAGAGCGCTCGAGCTGCCGTCCGTGCCGCTGATGTCGCCCTGGCCCGAGTCGAGGCCATCCACGCCAAGATCGAGGATGCACACGCCAAGATATTCCAGGCCACCTCAGACTCCAGCATGCAACCCATGTCTGAAAAGGCGGCGGTGGCCATGGAGCACCTGCTTCCTCATGAGGTCGCCAAGCGGGAGCTGGAGATGCAGGAGGTGGCAGAGATCGAGGAGCTCCCAGAGGAGGAGTTGCGCGTGGCCGAGGTCGAGGTAGAGAAGAGTCTGTCCATCGAGGAATCGGCTGTGGAGTACTAACGCAAGCTCTGGCGCAGCCACTATTACGAGTACTACAACCTTGAGGGTCGCGCCGAGGACGAGGACAAGGACGAGGACACGGTCGACTTCAGAAGGGGGGACGCGGATTCCACCAACGGTGGCATGTCGCCAGGACAAGTCATCGATGTCTCATCTCACACCGGCGATGCATAGGCCGGCGCGGCGGCGGAATTTTAGTTATGCGTACTCAGGCTTTGTTTTTAATGTTGGTCTTTTGTTAGAGCAATGTTTATGTCAACTGGCTCTGTGTAATTACTAAAATTGCTCGATTCAGTAACTGTGGTCTGTCTACTGCACGCTCTTTTGTGTGCCCAAATTAGCAAGCGATGTTAAATTATGCAATGACGTACCCAGGGAAATTTCCACCAAATTTGAATTATCAAACTCATCCCATGCGTGTAAAGCAGAAGAATCGTTTGCGATGCACACAATCGTTCAAAGTGAATGGTCCGGCGGCACTGTGCACGTTCAAAGTGAATGTGCCCATGCCTCGAGACCAAAAATTGAATTATCAAACTCATCCCATGCGCGTAAAGCAGAAGAATCATTTGCGATGCACACAATCGTTCAAAGTCAATGTTCCGGCGGCACCGCGCGCAAAGTTTCCCTCCACATTTCCAAAATTTTGGCCTACCTCCAAAATATCTACCCCCGCCCCCTTCCCCCTTCACCACCCCCTTTTCTCCCCGACCACAAGTCACATTTCCCCTATTTCCTCCTTCCTTCCTTACTAAGCTATAGCCACTTCCTCGCTCTCGCCGTCTCGCATCCTACTGCCGGGGTCGCCATGGCCTTCTTCAAAGACATCTCCAGCGGTCCTCCTCCGATGACTACTCCTTCACCACCCGGGTATGCCTCTCTTCTCTCTCTCGGGCTATGACTTGGAATGACGGATTTTTACCCAGAGGTCGATTTGAGTCGTTTCTTCCTCTTGTAGCTCCATAAGACCATCAGTGGCAACGAACGGAGCGGGGTGGCTGAAGATCTATCTGCTTGTTGTCACCATCAATCTCCATGCGTGAAGCTACTTGTGTTTGATTCTGTGAACACTGGGAGGAAGTTTCTGGCATGTGCAGAGAAGGTTAGACCCTCTTCCGTTGTTACAAATCATTTGTTAGAGGTGATTCAGACACTGTCACGGTCCCAACCCATTCATACCACAGCTTCAACCAAACGCATCCTAAGACAGTGTCACAGTTTGTACCTAGTATCTTAAATTGTTACCATCTCATCAGCGGTGCCATTAGAAAATTATTTGGCACCGCTTCAGCAGTTTGTGCGGCCAACTTTGGTCCACACATCCGAGCAGCCAAGCAGTAAAATGCTAAATCTTTATGGCACGAAGGAACTGGGCATCGGAGCAACTACGTGCTCCGGAGTCTGGGTCCCTGATTTTTTTTCCGCTACATCGGCTCGCCAGTTCAGGGCACCGGTGCGAGATTTAGCAACAGTTGTGTTTACACCAGTTTTGGCATACATGGTGGACGGCCTTAGTGCTATTAGTTCTATGTTACTAAATTTTTGCATGTACACACCTGTTAGTATCAATTTGCTGTCATCCAAACACTGTCGCTATGCTGTTGCAGTTATATTTACCTTCCTCATAAAATGTTCAATTTGTTATTTATTGTACATGAGTAAGAACTTGTAGTGTCGTTGTAGTTTATTATAGCTTCTGATGTTCTAGAATTTGGTTGTTGTCTCAGTACCAATTATTTCATTTGCACATTGATCTTTTTGAGAAGATATGTCATAATTAACATGTTTCTTCAGTTTTTCAAAATAAGCATTGGTGATTTTCTATGTTGCTATAAACCCATTTCCCCTACAATTGTTACTGATCTAGTTTTAAATATTATAGGATGAACGAAAGTGTTCTTACTTGGAGTGGGTTGATCAAGAGTGGCCAGAGTCTTTGAAGATGTGCCTAACGAAGCTCTGGAGCATGTATGAGGAAGTGAACACACGTAGGCTTACAGAAAGTCTTGTCAACGCTGAAGCATATTTCAAGATGCGGGATAAAAAGTTGAAGGTGGAGAATGAGCTCAGATTTTTTAAATCAGACTTTGCTAAGATGGTCTTGGCGAAGGAGGAGGCACTTACCCAGTTGGCCCGTGCAAAACGGGTTCTTACTGAACTGAAAGCAGAGGTGGATAAGACGAGCCTGGATGATCTCCATTAGGGAAATGAATATATTGTTCTTATGAAGTTGAACTAGCTATATGTTGTACTGTGCTATTTTCATGTAGCTACCGTACTGTGATGTTATAATATATTTATGTGCCTGATATGAAATTGGCAAAGAGCTGTTCGATATGAAATGTGAATTTGCGTAATACTGGAATTATTAATTATAAACTAATAAACCTGCTAAATGTGTCATGGACCTTTGCAAACGGTTCTAGCAGTAAAAGCGCTTGCGATGGATAGCCCAATGCCACACGGTTTTCTTCATCAAATCGTGTGTGATATAGTTGATAAAAGCAAACAGTTAACCAAGGAAGACCGTGTGTGAAAGTTACACCTTTCACACATGAGCCTACACATAAAACTGTGTGGGATTTACATCCGAACAGAATCGTTTTCCCTGGATTGACTGTGTGGGATGTACATAAGAACGGAAGCGTATTCCTTGGATTGACTGTGTGTGATATACATACGAACGGAAATGTTTTTCTGGGATTCTTCGTGTGGGATGTACATACCTATGGAAATGATTTTCTCGGATTACCATGTGGGATGTACATACCTACGAAAATGATTTTCTCGGATTACCGTGTGGGATGAACATACATACGGAAATAATTGGGTTTCGATGCCTAACCCGATCGCACACGGCCCCAGCCTGGGCCCCAGGAGGGCCTGTCCCCGACGATTTCTGGGTCGTGTGGGAAGGACACCCTATCGCACACACTCACTTGGCAACGGTTCCAAATGCCGTCGAGCAAAGGGGTAAAAAACCGTTTATTTAGGACCGACGCGCACCAGTGTAGGAAGATTACTATTTGCTACAATAAGAGTAGGAAGAGTGTGACAACATATAAAGGATTAAGAAAACGCAAGTGCAGTGTAGTTGAGAGGAACAACTGCCAGATGCATGTGAAAGTTAGTTTGGTGGATGGAAAATGGCATATAACAGCTCAGGATCTGATGCATAACCAATATTTGGTCAGTTCTCCATCGTTGACAAAGTTTTTTCTAAGCCATAGAAGCATGAATGAGGCTGAGAAGCTACTATCCAGGCTTTTACAGGAACATAGAGTGAAACCAAGAAAGATCATGAGCATATTTAGGAAGCTGAGTGGTGGGAAATTTGGAAATATTACATTTGATGTGAAGAATCTTGACAACCTAAAGCGGGAAGAGTGAGAAAAGAGGAGAAACACTGATATTGAACACACTCTGGAATACATTGAGAACTGCTACCTCTTGAGCACTGCGTTGGTTTTCCCTTGAAGAGGAAAGGGTGATGCAGTAAAGTAGCGTAAGTATTTCCCTCAGTTTTTGAGAACCAAGGTATCAATCCAGTAGGAGACCACGCTCGAGTCCCACGCACCTACACAAACAAATAAGAACCTCGCAACCAACGCGATAAAAGGGGTTGTCAATCCCTTCACGGTCACTTACGAGAGTGAGATCTGATAGATATGATAAGATAATATTTTTGGTATTTTTATGATAAAGAGTAAATAAAGATGCAAAGTAAAATAAACGGCAATAGAAATAGCTAAGTGTTGGAAGATATGATGGAAGATAGACCCGGGGCCATATGTTTCACTAGTGGCTGCTCTCAAGAGCATAAGTATTACGGTGGGTAAACGAATTACTGTCGAGCAATTGATAGAATTGAGCATAGTTATGAGAATATCTAGGTATGATCATGTATATAGGCATCACGTCCGCGACAAGTAGACCGAAACGATTCTGCATCTACTACTATTACTCCACACATCGACCGCTATCCAGCATGCATCTAGAGTATTAAGTTCATAAGAACAGAGTAATGCTTTAAGTAAGATGACATGATGTAGAGGGATAAACTCATGCAATATGATATAAACCCCAAATTTTTATCCTCGATGGCAACAATACAATACGTGTCATTTCCCCTTCTGTCACTGGGATCGAGCACCGCAAGATTGAACCCAAAGCTAAGCACTTCTCCCATTGCAAGAAAGATCAATCTAGTAGGCCAAACCGAACTGATAATTCAAAGAGACTTGCAAAGATAACCAACCATACATAAAAGAATTCAGAGGAGATTCAAATATTGTTCATAGATAAACTTGATCATAAACCCACAATTCATTGGATCTCGACAAACACACCGCAAAAGAAGATTACATCGAATAGATCTCCAAGAGAATCGAGGAGAACTTTGTATTGAGATCCAAAGAGAGAGAAGAAGCCATCTAGCTAATAACTATGGACCCGAAGGTCTGAGGTAAAGTACTCACACATCATCGAAAAGGCTATGGTGTTGATGTAGAAGCCCTCCATGATCAATGCCCCCTCCGGCGGAGCGCCGGAAAAGGCCCCAAGATGGGATCTCATGGGTACAGAAGGTTGCGGCGGTGGAATTAGGGTTTTGGCTCCGTATCTGATGTTTCCAGGGTACATGGGTATATATAGGATGAAGAAGTACGTCGATAGAGCAACGTGAGCCCCACGAGGGTGGAGGGCGCGCCTGGGGGAGGTGGGTGCGCCCCCCTGCCTCGTGCTCTCCTCGTTGATTGCTTTACGTAGACTCCAAGTCCTCTGGATCACGTTTGTTCCAAAAATCACGTTCCCGAAGGTTTCATTCCGTTTGGACTCCGTTTGATATCCTTTTCCTTCAAAACACTGAAATAGGCAAAAAAACATCAATTTCGGCTGGGCCTCCGGTTAATAGGTTATTCCCAAAAATAATATCAAAGTGTATAATAAAGCCCATTAATCATCCAAAACAGAATACAATTTAGCATGGAACAATCAAAAGTTATAGATACATTGGAGACGTATCAAGCATCCCAAGCTTAATTCCTGCTCGTCCTTGAGTAGGTAAATGATAAAAACAGAATTTTTGATGTGGAATGCTACTTAGCATAATTTTCAATGTAATTCTCTTATTTGCGGTATGAATATTCAGATCCGAAAAATTCAAGATAAAAGTTTAATATTGACATAAAAGTAATAATACTTGAAGCATACTAACAAAGCAATTATGTCTTCTCAAAATAACATGACCAAAGAAAGTTAATCCCTACAAAATCATATAGTTTGGTCATGCTCCATTTTCGTCATACAAGAATGCTCTCATCATGCACAACCCCGATGACAAGCCAAGCAATTGTTTCATACTTTATTAATCTCAAATTTTTTCAACTTTCACCCAATACATGAGCGTGAGCCATGGATATAGCACTATGGGTGGAATAGAATATAATGATGGGGGTTATGTGGAGAAGACAAAAAAGAAGAAAGTCTCACATCAACGTGAACTAAATTTTATATTTGATGAGCTAAATTTGATTTTTTTTATGGACTAAAATTTGAGTGTTGGTGAAATAGTTTTGAATTTGATTCAAAATTTGAATTTGATGAGCTAAATTTGATTTTTTGTGAACTAAAATCCGACATGACGTGAACTAAACCAAACTAGTGAACTCATTTGTATTGAAGTGAACTGGATATGAATTTAGTGAACTAAAACTGTGATTTGATGAACTAAATATGAATTTAGTGAACTAATACTATGATTTGATGAACCAAATTTGAATTTGGTGAACTAAATTTTCAACTGAATTTGAATTTGGTTCACTATATTTTTATTGTCGGTGAACTAGTTTTGAATTCTAGTTAATTAATTTGGTTTTCCATGAACTAAAATCGAAAACAATTGTACTGGTTTGAATACAAAATTGATGACTTGAGTTTTCATGAAGTAAATTGGGTTTTCGTGAACTATATAAAGTAGTGAACTAAAATCCGAAGTGACGTGAACTAAACCAAAGTAGTGAACTTTTATGAATGTTATTTTGAATGTTGCTGAACTAGTTTTGAATTAAAGTGAACTAATACGATTTTTCTTGAACTACTTTTTAATACAAATTTGTTGGAATTGAATTTTGTGAACTAAATGTTTAATGCAAGTGAACTAAATTTGAAATTTCATGAATTGAATTCGAAAATTGTGAGCTGGATTTTGAATGTTGGTGAACTAGTTTCCAATGAACTAGGTTTTAAAATTTGTCAACTAAAATTCAAAAATGTGTGGTCACTTGAACGTTGGTGAACTAGTTTTGAATTCAACAGAACTATTTTTTCTGAACTAATTTCCAATTGAGTTTGAAAAATGGTGAAGTAAAACATGAAATGACGTGAACTAAACCAAAGTAGTGAACTCGTTTGTATTGAAGTGAATTGCATATGAATTTAATGAACTGAAACTGTGATTTGATGAACCAAATTTGAATTTTGTGAACTGTCTCATAAAGAGAATACATATTCAGAAGTGGTAGAGCAGAAAAAAATTTGTTTCCGTTGAAATCAAATGATATTATGTGTCAATAATTATTTACCAAGTTGTAGACAAGTTCTTCTTGGGTAGTTCCCAGAATAGTGCCACAGGGATCAAAAAAGTGAGATCTCTCGAAGAGAGAGTTGATGGAAAGTATAACCCAGTGGTTTGATTTTATAGTAGGGAAGTATAACTGAACAACAAGAAACAGCAGAATGAGTATATAAAACAAATAGAATTGATCTTGCTTAACATTGAATAAGTTGAAAAGATTTACCAAGTCTTGTTTCCAGAGGCTTTCTTCTGAATTAATCCTATCAAATTCTCGTATGCACGTAACTGGATCAAATAACTCAAGGGGAACCAACAATTTATTCTGTGAACAAACAAAATGCAAATTAGTAAAAAGCTCAGTTTGAATGTAAGTAAAAAGAAAAAATGGTCAAAAGAGAAGCAGGTAGGTAGTTTAGAACGAAAACTCACAGTGAAGTACAAAGTGAAACAGTACTTCTTGACATAAGGCTTTACTTTAGATGACATCTTTGATTCGTAGTTAAGAACTTGAATAAATGAGTTCATCACTTCATCTCCAATCTCACCCCTCGCTTTAAATGAATTTAAGTAATTCTCATAGCTTACAGGAAAACCCTCTATGTCAACAAAAAGTGTGCTGGACAGAATAAAGAAGCATAAGTATTGTTATATATGGAGAAAATGGATCTTAAAAATATAGTTTAACAATTAATTTAGTGCGTATGCAACACTATGGTAGCCAAAAAGAAAAAGATAAACATCGTTTTAGTCTAAAATTATATGAACTACAAAGTTGTTCATCTCAACTACCTTTGGTTGTTAGAAAAAATGTTGGCATTACATAATACAAATATGAGGAAAAATGGCTACAACTAATTTAGTGCATAAAATTGCTCACAGATTGGAAAATGTCTACAATAATTTTTCTAGGTAGATGTCTAGCCTAAAAAAAGTTCTCATAAATTAATGAATAAGAAACGATAAAATAACTAAAGGAATAAGAGAATTAACTCTTCTTGGAAGATAGGCTTCCTCAGATATTCGGAAAAGAAGATATCCACTTCTCGAGATATTTTGAGTTTCTTGGGTGGATCAGGAGATTGAAGTTTAGCTGCTCTTTTTTTCTGTTCTTCTTTCCAATTGTATTATGTCCTGTACTTGGTCCAGCTTCTGCATTATTAATTGTAGAATAGCCTACATATCACAGATAGGAAAAGTTTGGACATTAAATGATGCAATGCGCCCAGACTCATATTACAAGAAAATGAAATACACAGAAAGGAAAAGAACATAATATGCATGAATTATAACCTCGTTGGTCAACAAAGTCCATGTTCATTGGAATTCCTACACTTGTATGACAGTGAGAGGCTGGTATGTCTTCGTTAGTCGCAGCAGCAGGTGTGATAGGAGAATCATCCTCAATAATGATTGGAGTCCCTTGGAAGCGCTCGACTCTTTCATTTGGAGAAGCGGAACTAATCAATATAAAACTTCTTTTTGCATTAACTCCACTAGAAAATTTGATATCAACTGCTTCAGTCGATAGAAAGATTTCTTCATGCTGACAAAGGAAGTTGAAATGTTGTTGTAAGTTCAATCAAAATTAGGATCAGGAATTTTTTTTGAAAAACTTCAAGCAAACCTTAGGTTGTGAAGTAGTTGCTTGATCAACAGAGTTGGTATTCAGAGGTGTAACGTGAACAGGGAAAATTGGTGTTTGGTACACCGAATTCAGGACAGAAATGTTCTGGACATAAGGAAAAACACAGAATTCAGACAACAAGTTAACTAGCCAAAAGGACAATAAGCTACATGCAACATTCATTTCAAATAGAAAGGTTCCATATCAGTTTACTTGCGAATCCAGTATTAAAACTTCTGGTCATGATCAGTCATAAAATAGAGTGAAAATGGTATTATCAAATTACCAAAAATCTATAGTAAATTCAGCTGCAATCTTACTACACTACTTATTCACTTAATCCAGAATATAGTCCTGCCGCATTCAAATTGGCCATTTACAAAACAGACTGGGATAATGAGCAAAGACAATATGCTTAGAACAAGTGCTACTTGACCGAATAGCCATAGCGCAGAATATGCTAAGCACAAGTGTAAATCTTAACCTCTCACAAATAACCTTAAAAGTTATACTATTCCAGGAAAATTGGTGTTTGGTACACTGAATTCAGGACACACAAGTTCCGGACATAAGGAAACACACAGAAATCAGGCCAAGAATGAAAGCATGAGATAAAAAAAGATAGCACACACACATAAATGAGCAATACAAAAACAAATACCTCAAATTTCGGTCCGATTGGCTCCTGCTTAAAGACATCATAGGAGGGAACCTGGATTGTAAAGATGTTAGTAAACAGGACACTTCTTTCAAGAAAACACTTAGATAGGAACGTAAAAAGGGCACAACACAAAAAATACCTCTGATTTCAAATGTGGCTCTGGTTTCACTTTTACGCCTGGTTCAAATTTTGCAGTGCATCTGGTACCTTCTGAAATGATATGAGGACATTTTGAATCAATTGACGTGTTCCCATTCAGAGCTTCAGGAACACTATTGGCATTGTTGACCTACATTTCACATTACAAATAAATGTTTAGCTATATAAGATAGAAAAAGACAACAAAGAAGAAACCAAATGGAAATGAATGATTCTACTCATAAGAAATACCTCCACATAAGGAACTGAATTAAACACACCAGCAGCATCAGGAGCATTGTTAACAAGCGCCTCATTGGCATATGGGGTGCGTGATATGCCGCGCAGCTACAAATTGCAGTTGAACAAATGATGAAAATAAATACTGGAACTAAAAAGATAAGTCAAGAATCGATATACAGTATGTGATGCTTACTGGTAAAACCCCGTAATTTTTCCTAAACTCATAATTCCTATCAACCATTGCAAGATACTTGAAATCTTCAGTCTTCACATGAGATATCCGAGGAAGAGAGTAATCCACATTTGACTGATGATTCTCAATAACATCAAAATCAACAAAATCCAGATAAATGATCTACCATTTAAAAAATAAACAGGTCAGTAAAATAGAAAGTGGAGAGATAGAAAATAGTGGAGCTGAAGATTGAACTTACTCCCCAAATAGGAAGACATCCCCCAATATATGAAGACTTGTTCATTTCCTCAACAGTTGGTGTGTTCGTGATCATTTCAAAGTGACGCTCTGACTCCTCACGCATGAAATCCAGTGCCAGTTGCCCAAAGTCAAGTGAAGGGATAGCAGAAACATCTCTTAGAGTACAAAAACTTCATGTTACCAGTATGACGCAGGGCACAAAATAGATGATAGGAAATAAAATGTGAAGCTCCTGATAAAATCATCTTCTGTCTCGTCACTAAGCATCAACTCCTCTATTTTGTTGATTGGCATTTTGTTCCGATGATCAACATACTTGTTCCTTAACTCTGAAACCTCTGCCTTCACTTAGGGATCGTCACTACTGAATATAAAAGGCTCAGTGCCACCAGGGAAATCGAAAATTTTGTTGACCATATCATTAGTAATCTTGATAACTTTATTCTTATGCTTGAAACACGGCTCTTTACTTCCAAACATATGCTGATCTATCCATTCAAGCAGATTCATTGGAAAATAAGTTTCTTTGGCATATGAAGCACAACTTCCATTTTGTACTTTGTCACATGGCCTAACTGAATGTCACTAAACTTCTTAACAGTTTTATTCCAACGCTTGAAAGACAGTCTGGTAATGTATGTAGGCTTGCATAACTTCCTAGGGAACACTCGGGCTATGAAAAAAATAACAACAACTGATAATAAATAAACATGAAATATGAAAAAAGCATAACCCGATAGAGTATCACAAGAAATGCTAGAGGACCAGCAAAACAAAGTAGCTATATTGAACTATATGAAAACACACATAAAAACAAGCATTTAGATAAAAATGATTAGTCGAACAAGTACTTCAAGAAAAAAATGAGAAGAAAACATGTTACTATTGAGAAGGAAAAAAATGTGATCTACACATGATTAAAAAAAGACACAAACTAAACATTCAAACAGGACAACTTGCAAAAATGAATATACAAGCATCTGGTAAGACCAGAAAACTGACACAAAAATTGTTTTCCCAGCAATTTGATCTACTATCATACTATACCAAATTTGAAAGCTAGAAAATGAAAAGAGAAAAACTAACATACCACCTGAGTCATTGCGGAGACCTCGTGAAGGATATTCAGTTGGTTCCTCCCTTTCTAGTTCTTCAACTTGGCCAACCCCACCTCCTTCTTTTGCTGCAAATACAGATTTACCAAAAACTATTAACAAACGAGAACTACTTATGAATCTATCATATTCCAGATAATATAGAAAACCATAACATACTAAAGTCCATTGACAAGAAACTGTAACAAAACATTCATGGATTCAGGTATCAGTGGTAACAGTAACATAACAGGATCACCATTTGGACATATCAAATAACATAACTGTAACAAAACAGAGTCAGAGCAGATAATACTACACTCTTGTAGAGAAGATGATAATTCATTCATTAGTTGAGATAACGAGCACCACTTCGCTTCGAAGAATGCATTGGTTATGATATGGCAACTCAGCTATCACTATATGTGTGGCCAGTACACCACAAACTAACAGCCCAACAATGCTAGCTAGAAGAATGCAAGCAACAGTGCAATCTTAAAAAGATTTCCCAAGATAAATAAGGCACGACAGCAGCAGAGTTGGAAAACAAAATAGTTATCAATTTACCATCTTATAGCATAATTCAAAACCATAAGACAAAATTCAACCATCACAAAAAAACATTACAATCATTGCTATGTAGAAAAACGATGTTGTTCGATTTTTCCACAAGTTATAATTCACACATCCTCACAAAAAACAAAAGATGTGAAACATATCAGACCACACAGAACATGGATTGGAAATTAACCCTAAGCTGTTTTGTGATTATGTATGACCGACCTGAAAACAATCTCTTAAAAACTAACCTAATCAAAATGCTAATCCATCCCTTAACAGATTTTGTTCCCCTAGACGGCTCGATTAGAACTAGAATAAGGTCGACGGACATTTGAGCAAAAGAAATGCCAAGAAAGAACAAATCTGATTTGAACAAAAAATTGATAAACTCACAAACAGGGTTGCATGAGTGATGGAGTAAGAACATACCGCCTTGGTCATCACAAAGACCCCTTGCATCCACCTGCTGTATATCTTCGTCTTGCGCATCTTGAATACCATCTGGTACTGCAAAAAAGAAGTGCATATGAAAAATGTAGTGAGCATCATCTGATCGCAAAAAAAAATAGCATATTACTTCTGCTATTGGGAAGAACATCAAGAGTCTTCAAAAAAATGCCAAGGTCTGTATTCAACACCACATCTAGCTAACCCAGTGTAGTAGAAAAAACAGTATTAATGCATCTATACACACATATTACAGTAAATAGTGGTAGCTGCTCAACTACTAGGATGGGCATTTCAATGTCCAAAATACCCAAAATTGAAACCCTAGAACTTGACCTTAATAAGAACGAATCTGACTAGAAAAATCAAGCAAAAACTTGTTTCAGATCAATAAAAAACCACCCAGATCTGAACGCGCTTGGGCACAAAAACATACATAAACACTGATGACTAACCCTACCACCCCCTCCGCACCCCCTACCAAACACACAGATCACTACCCCCTCCCCCCTACACATATACAACCATGCATGAACGCAACCACTATGGAATGAAGCAGCATCAAGAAATTTGGACGGAGAGAAACCACGAACCATCTGAATCTATGGCGATCTCCGGCTAGGGTTTGATCCAAAACCTAGCGCCGGCCTCCGCCTAGGGTTCCAACCAGAAAAATAAGGGAGACGAAGAAGAAGCCGCCGTGGGGAATCGATCCAAACGAAGAAGAAGCCAGCACGTGGATCCGATGGAAACGAAGAAGAAGCAGTCGGCGGCGGTGCGGGGAGAGATGCGAAGGAGACAGAAGGAAGAGGAAAAAGATGCGAAGGAGAGGAAGGGTACGGGGTCGGACGAAGCAGCCGGGTAGCTCACGCGAGATAACTGGCCAGGCCCAAATACGCGATGCGAGGGGGGGGGGGGGGGTATGCACCCGATTGTAAAATCAACTAAATCGGGCGCTTGAGGCGCCAAATAGGAATTGCCCTCCGGGTGCGCCGCCGCAGCCCGTCGTCTCCCCAATTACCCCCAGCCCTCACTGAAGATTGATTTTGCACAACTCTCTTCGCATTCTACACAAGATCCTCTTCATCTTCTCCACTAAGTAAACTCAAGAATATAGAAGGAGTTATTCTTCCTTTTCAGGAACGGATCTGCTCCATTCCCTTAGTCTTCCACCATAACCAACGCCCTTGCTCTAGGTAATCAGGTTTTGCCCTCAGAAAATCAGTTTGCTGCAGCGATGAATTTGAACCCCCAGCCGTCGACACCCGTCGTATTGGGAGGAGGCGTTGAGCCGAAGCTTCCCCGAGCATTGTTGAAACACTTCATGACACTATATGTCCGCAGGTCGTTCTGTGCACGCTCTGCGGCGAAAGTTCTGGTACCATCTCAGGCCGATGCCCGCTGGATCAAGAGCAAGCCCCCCTCCCCCGGTAAGTGGTAAGTATGTACATCCTTGATTATATCTAGTGAGTTAACCTCGCCGTGCTATTGATTTTGCTTCCTGCATGTCTGTTTCTGCTAAGTTATATTACTGGGTGAAATTTAAGTCCGGTTTCTCATTTTGTCAGATTCGGCTGCAAGCTGCTTGATAATTCGCGGCAAATTGTGATGGTTATTTGTTCTTTCTTCCTGTACATCACTGATCACTTGCTGGTCACGTTTGTAGGTAAGCATCTCATCATTGAAATTTATTTAAATTGGATGAACACATGGCATGTGCCTTATATTTGTTTCAGTACGCAAGACTACATGTACCTTATATTTGATTCCCTCCATTTCATGTAATGAATGGTTCCAACAAGTCATGTACAACCAAGGACTACACTTTATCATCCCTTCTATTTATGTAAGTCATAATGGTTACTCAATTAAAAAGAATAGGTTTGGATGAATTTAGGAACTCATATACGTGTTATTTTTTTGCCTTTCTTTAATTTTCGTCCATTCTACACAGGGTGAATGGACAGACTGGTATCATGCGCATACGGTGAAATGGTGGCATCCTCCGGCCCCATCTCCGTTTGCTATCTCGGTCACTCCAAATGACGCACACCACTCAGCTTGCCCGTTCTGGAGCAGCAGTTTTCTGCAGCCCATTGAGTTTATATTATATCTTTTTTTACTGATTCTTTATATAACAACATGGTTGCAAATGGTTCCGCAGCAACGCGCCGAGAATCTTCTAGTTATTATGATAATGAACCTCATAAACCACACGACAAGACTGTCCATCCAAAAATAGAAAAGACATACATGGAATGCAACGCATATACGTGTCAGCGTACATACATCTACTATTCATGCACATAAGTTTCGGGCTAATTTTTCAATGATGTCTGCCCACGCCCCTACGGTACAAGCGTAGAATTCCTTGCTGCAGCGGTTGCGGGGTTTTTAATTGTTACCTATCTCTATCACATTGAGAAACCTTTTTTTTGCGGGGGAAAAACTTTCATTACTCATTCAAAATGTCCTTACAATCATGAGAAACAATCTCCATCAAATCCTCTGGACCAGCCCCAAGCCAGGTCATGGTCCTACCTTGAGATCTAGCAAACATTGCTAAACTATCGCTAGCTTTATTTTGAGACATAGAAACATGAGTAATACAAGTTTGTCTAAGAGACAACAAGTGTTTAATCTCCTTCACGATGGAGGCATAGATTGAGCGATCGACGACCTCACATGAAATCATGGTTACTGCCTCAAGAGAATCCAGCTCCACCATTATTGGAAGATCACTGCGTTGAATTGCCAGGGAAAGCCCTTCCATGCATGCACACAACTCCACCTCCAAGGCATCTCGAAAACAGAGCCCTATACGCTAAGAAGTTGATGACACCATGGTGATTACGCAAAATCATTCCAGCACCGGCAGTCTCCGAGGAAATAAAAGAGCCATCCGTATTCAGTTTGTTCCACCCCAACGCCGGTGGGCACCATCCTCTCACATCTGGCACACTTATGGAGCACACAGCTGGAACCGGTCTTTCATAGACTATGGGGGATTTACCTTTGGCCGGGTCTGCTTGAGGATTCAGTTTGATGCCAATCAGGGTATCGACGTAGCTTCGAAGAAATCTAACATAGGCCTCTTCGTTCCGGACAAACCAACTCCTCCAAAAAATCATCACGACCATCATCCGTCCCACATCATTCAACTGCGCTAGGACATGAAGAAGCCATTCCTTCCCGTTATTCACCATAGATTCTAACTCTGGGATCATCCATATTTTGGCCATGGTGAGGTAGAGGTCGCGACCAAACTGACACTTAACGAAAGGATGGTAGTTATCTTCTTCCTCCATCCCACACACCGGGCACCTGCTCATGACTTCAAGGCCAATTCTATGCTTTCTCTGCCAGGTAGGCAGTGAGTTAGTAGCTAGCCGCCATGCAAAATTACGTACCGAGGGCGGCGCCCAACTCTTCCAAATAAAGTTCCAACATTTACTTTGCCCCGATGGTGACGAACTCGAAGAAACATCATTGCCACGATGCGCCTCCTCAAAAGCCAAATTATAGGCCGATTTAATAGTGAATACATCATACTTACCAGGGCCCCAAGTGTTCGCATGAACACGTCACCGTGTACCCTCGGCGCCGGGGGTGATGCACCGCAGCTCACGTCGAAGGAGACCCGCCGGAAGCACGGTACGCAAGACAATCCGGCGGATGCTTTTGTACACCCGAAACCCCACACGCCCGGGAGGGACCCCGTCAGGGCGTGCAGCGGCTATGGGCTGCCCTAGGTCGGCCTGACCGCCCCTAGGGCCTCGAGGTTCGCCGCCTTGCAACAAGAAGAACGAACGAAGAACGAGGAAGAAGAAGAACAAGGGAGAGAGATAAAGGTAAAGGTAAAAAATGGTAGATGATTTGTTCGATTGGGTGTTGTTCAATCGGCCGTCACCCCTTAGGTATATAAGAGGCGGTTGGACTTTCCGTGTAAGGAAAAGTCTTGGATTCACGTCCAAAACCCTAGTCAAATTCGGATTGGTTTTGTCCGAACTTTTCAAAACTGCTCGGTTTAAACTGGCTGGACCTTGCGGGTAATTTTTGAGGTGGTAAACGACCTCAGATGGAAATGATCCCAAAAGCAATCTTGACCGTTTCGACGAGACGAACAACTTTTATGTTGAACGTTTTTTGATCAGAGATCATCTTGAGGGTCAACTCGCTCGCGCAAAAATAGACTATTATTCGTGCTACCCATCAGACAGGGTGTCTGGAGGGGCGCGCCACTTTTGGCTCGTGATAGGGCTGTATTCGGATGGCTGTAACTTTTGCATACGATCTCGGATTGGGACAATTTTTATATCAAAATCGACCGCTTCGATGAGACAAAGACAATTCATGTATAAACGTTTCTCATATGAGGTCGCCTTGGAGGCTTAACTGGCCGAACAATACTCTCAATACAAAATCTTAATACTTTGAGCATAGTTTCGGCCCTTGAGATGAGGTCGGATGGCGATGGCCCAAACTTCAAAGATGTTCATGTCGATAATACGAAACTGTTTCATGTAGACCACTTTTCCATTTGAGGCCATATTAATTTAGTTCTTGATCGTGCCAAAATCTGGTGTCAACACATGCCCCCCTGTTTTTCAGCAAAACTTGTGTGCCGAAAAATAACTTGCACGAAGTTTGTTCTAAGCGGGATATCAACACTCCATCGGCCATTTGTACGTGCTTAGGACGATAGGTATATATCGGCCATTTAGATTAGCAACAAAAGTGAAGCTAATCGAACATATGATGATTTGGTAATAATACCCTTTCATGATGTAAGAAATGATATTGCATCCATGGATTAAAATAAGCCCACTGGGGGTAACCAATCATACCTGATGACGAATTTCATGGCATAGGCATCAACGGCATAGTTGAAGAATATGGATAATGTGTGCACCGAAGATGTTGAAACCTTCGGCTTGGTCCTTCATAGTTTTCACTCTTTTCCTTCATCTTTGCCGCACTTCGTGTAATGGATGCTTTCACATAATTCTTATTTTGAGTACTTCCTTTTGGAACCCATGCCATGTTCTTTCTTTAAGTTCTTGTGCACTAAGTTTTTGTAATTTCTTCTTTTGCCAATATGATAAGCCGAGTGAGCACCCCGGCTGTGATTTTGTTCAAAGCAATGGCAATTCTTCTTTTACCTTGCGCACTCTCAACTTCTTCTCTTCAGATTTGACACTTGATTGACATGCCCCATTGCCTTTAGTAGCCAATGTCAACATTTTAATTGGCTCTTTGTTATTTGAGATCAAATCTGAAGTAGCACACTTACGACCATCTCTTTTCACGCGGTAAACTTGCTTGACCACCTCTTTCTTCTTCCATGAGCTCTGGACCGATTCCTTATGATTGAAACGGTCTTTCACGCGTGATTTTTCAAATGTTGATCTTCTTGGAGCTGCATAGTATTGGTGAGATTGTCTAAAATAAGACGGAGAATGTGCCCTTGTATCATACCTGTCCCATGATGGATATGGATCTATATGAGCATAGGGAGGCATCCACGGCATTGGCATTGGCGGCCCAAAATAAGGATATGAATATGTTGCATTAAAATTCTCACTTTGCCAATACCGATCCTCATATTTGCGCCTTGGGGGTGATCTTGGTTTCTTTGCATGACTGGGCCGATAAGCGTTCTTCTCTTCACTCTTCTTTTGATATTTATCCAATAGTTCAGCGAAGGTGATTTTCGATCTCTTACACTTGCGCTTATTTCGGCCTTTGTTTTCTTTTGGTTTGCTTTCATCAATCATTGGATTTGCTTGCTGCCCCCCAGTCCTTGGCATCTCCATTGTAGCTTCGATGGAATTCTAGCCCTCAAGATTATGTTCATTACGCTCCTCAACAACTTCTTTACTTGAAAGCTTGATCCCATCACCTGCAGTTTTTACCTTCTCTTTAAATGGATCGGCTTGAAGCAGCCGATGCAAAAACTTTTTGCCATCGGGACGAACCGGAATAGGCTGGTCATCTCTTGGTGTTTCAAAAAATTAAATCGTCCTTTTTCAATGGCCGATTTAACTATTTGACGAAACATGTTGCAATCCTCAAAATTATGCTTGGACAAATCATGCAACTTACAATACATTCGTCCCTAGACAGATGGCTCAACATGGTGATCAAGAATTCTAATATAATTATTTCTCAACAACAAATCAAATATTTGATCACTCATGCTTGAATTGAAGGTAAACTTTTTATTCTCTAGCCGATCTTGTTGTGAGAACGGCTTTGGAGTTAAGCAAACGAATGGTTCAGATTTTGCATCACCCCATTCGGCTATGCATTGTGTTTTGCACTCTATCTCCGATATCTTTGGATAAGAAACTATACTGGCATCGGTTTGCTCAGAAGATTTTAACCTTGGCTTTAAATTTTTGAAACGAAAATAGTTAGAACATACATGTATCAATTGAGACCAAGAGTAAGCCAAGTATGAAACAAGCAAAGCTACCCATGTAGATACGAACTTTGAATAAAGCAACGGGGAAAGCTTTGGCTACAACAATAAGTCATTATCGGTCTTTATAAATGGCACAATGGGTTGATCGATATGTTCTATAACGATTTTATTGCTAACAAGCAAATTACCCTTCTTCATTGGTCTTTGTCTTTCAAAATTACTTAAGAGGAATTTTCTAATAGATGCATCAACAATAAAGTTCTGACCAAATCTGAAAATAGGTAAATTACTTGCTAAACATACCTCTTCAAATATGTTGGGAGAGCATGATGGTGGTGTGACTTGAACAATATCTTGCTCCGCCTTTGGAGCTCCCCAACGCCTCTTCATCATTTTTTTCTTGATTCCGTGCATCATTACATTGAAGATTTTTGTCGGCCGAACTTTGTTCGGGTACTTGTTCTTGTCCTTGAAGCTTGTCAATTTCTACGGCACGGAACTCATAGGGCAGGAAGTAGGTTCAATTAACTTCAGAAAAATCAAGCACCAGTGTTTTCCTATGCTTGTCATGCCCTTTCTCAGTAATGCTTGCCTCGTTGGATTTGATGGATTCAAAATATAAACTACTTGATTCGGCTTTTTCAACTGAAGCACCTTCATGTTCCGAATCATCCTTCTTTTCATTGATTCTACCAATTGGCAATGCTTCTTTTATTTGAGCCAATTCTTTCTCTGTTTGTTTTTGGCGGCGAGCGGCAAAATTGGCTTTAATTTTTTTCTCAATTTCAGCCCACTCTGGATATGATTGCCCCCCAATGCTTTTAGATTCTTTCGGCAATGACACACGAGTGTTGCCAAAATTTTGTAATTGTGTAGGGGTGTATAATATGATGTAGTACTAGGTGAAGGCATATGCATTGTTATAAAACCATATTTTTGCTCGCCAATTTTATCAATTGGCAAAGATTCATCTTCTTGCAAAACTCTAGCTTTATTGCGGCATAATCAGGAAATAGCCCTTTTTTATGTTGTTCAAGGCAAATAGCACTAATCCTCTTATTCTGGGCTAAACTCTTCAATGCAGCCACCACTACCTCATCTTCTACAATATTTGGCACAACCGCTCCTGTAAAATTTACATTTATTCGGCTATGACCAGAAAGGTGTGAAGCCGAATTATGAGCATCTACAGTTGTGTATGGTGCCGAAAAATTACTGACATGAGGTGTAGCATATGACGGTTGAGAGTAACTGGCTGAATAGCTAGTAGTAGCATGGCCAATTCTCTCATTCATCGGCATGGTTGGATTAGTATATTGCACATTAGTTGCCGATGAATAAAAGGATGAAACACTTTCTTGCATGGCATTGGAAATTCTAACATGAGGTGTTTCAAATTGATTAACCAAATCCATCATGTTGTTCATCGGCATATGGATTTGTGGGGTTGCCGATGCATGAGAGTTAGGATACATATGTTGTATGTTGCTAAAATCATAAGAATTTGAAGCATGAATATTATTTTGCATCGGCCCTTGCACATAATTAGAAGCATGATTGAGAAAACTAGGGCTAGCCGGTACATTATGCTCATTAGGAGATCTAGCAACAACATATGAATTATTTGCATCTACATAGGCGAGTTGGGTATTCATATTACCTTTGTAGATTGCAAAACCTAGATGACGATCTCTTCGCAGCAAGAACGGGCCGGAGACCGTTCGAAGCTTCGTCCCCAGGGGAGTCGCCAAAAAGTGTGTTCGCACACGAACACGTCACCGTGTACCCTCGACGCCGGGGGTGATGCACCGCAGCTCACGTCGAAGGAGATCCGCCGGAAGCGCGGTACGCAAGACAATCCGGCGGGCGCTTTTGTACACCCGAAACCCCACACGCCCGGGAGGGACCCCGTCAGGGCGCGCAGCGGCTATGGGCTGCCCTAGGTCGTCCTAACCGCCCCTAGGGCCTCGAGGTTCGCCGCCCTGCAACAAGAAGAACGAACGAAGAACGAGGAAGAAGAAGAACAAGGGATAGAGATAAAGGTAAAGGTAAAAAGTGGTAGATGATTTGTTCGATTGGGTGTTGTTCAATCGGCCGTCACCCCTTAGGTATATAAGAGGCGTCTGGACTTTCCGTGCAAGGAAAAGTCTTGGATTCACGTCCAAAACCATAGTCAAATTCGGATTGGTTTTGTCCGAACTTTCCAAAACTATTCGGTTTAAACTGGCTGGACCTTGCGAGTAATTTTTGAGGTGGTAAACGACATCGGATGGTAACGATCCCAAAAGAAATCTTGATTGTTTCGACGAGATGAACAACTTTTATGTTGAACGTTTTTTGATCAGAGGTCATCTTGAGGGTCAACTCGCTCGCACAAAACAAGCTATTATTCGCGCTACCCATGAGACAGGGTCTCTGGTGGGGCGCGCCACTTTTGGCTCGTGATAGGGCTGTATTTGGATGGCTGTAACTTTTGCATACAAACTCGGATTGGGACGATTTTTATATCAAAATCAACCGCTTCGACGAGACGAAGACAATTCGTGTAGAAACGTTTCTCATATGAGGTCGCCTTGGAGGCTTAACTGGACGAACAATACACTGAATACAAAATCTTAATACTTTGAACATAGTTTCGGCCCTTGAGATGAGGTCGGATGGCGATGGCCCAAACTTCAAAGATGTTCATGTCGACAATACGAAACTTTTTCATGTAGACCACTTTTCCATTTAAGGCCATATTAATTTAGTTCTTGATTGTGCCAAAATCTGGTGTCAACACATGTTCGCACACGAACACGTCACGTGTACCCTCGACGCCGGGGGTGATGCACCGTAGCTCACGTCGAAGGAGTCTCATCGGAAGCGCGATTCGCAAGTCGACCGGCGAGAGCTTTTGAGGACCCGAAACCCTACACTCCCGGGAGGGACCCCGTTGGGGAGTGCGGCGGCTATGGGCTGCCCTAGGTCGGCCAAGCTGCCCCTAGAGCCTCGCGATTCACAGCTCTCCAACACGAAGAACGACGAAGAACAAGGGAAGGATAAGATGTAGATGAAAAAGTTGTAGATGTGTTTGTGATTGTGTGTTGTTATTCAATCGGCCGTCACCCCTTAGATATATATGAGGCGGATGGACTTCCCGTGCAAGGAAAGGTTACAATTCACGTTCAAAACCCTACTTTGGGTCCAACTCGGAATCAAACTTTTCAAAACGGTTCGGTTTACAACCTGGCTGCACCTTGTGGGTCATGTTTGAGGCAGTAAACGAGCTCGGATGGAAACGAGTCCAAAAGCAATCTTGACCGTTTCGACGAGACGAACATTTTTTATGTTGAACATTTTTTGATCAGAGGTCATTTTGAAGGTCAAATCGCTCGCACAAAACGGACTTTCACGCAAAACACCTGTTCCCTCGCGCTACCCATCAGACATGCGTCTGGTAAGGGCGCGCCACATCTCGCCTCATGACAGGGCTGCACTCCGTTTGCTGTAACTTTTGCATATGAACTCGAATTTGGACGATTTGTATATAAAATCGATTGTTTTGATGAGACGAAGACAATCTGTGTAGATCATTTTTCCATACGAGGCGGTCTTGAGGGCGTAATGAGCCGAATAATGTTCTGAATACAAAATCTCAGTACTTCGAATACAACTTCGGCCTTTGAGATGAGATCGGATGGCGATGGCCCAAACTTCAAAGATGTTCATATCGGCAATACGAAACTTCTTATGTAGATCACTTCTCCATTTGAGGTCATATTAATTAAGTTCTTGACCGTGCCAAAATCTGGTGTCAACACATGCCCCCTGTTTTTCGGCAAAGCTAGCGTGCCGAAAAATAACTTGTACCATGTTTGTTCTAAGGACGATGTCAACACTCCATCGGCCATTTATAGTTTCTTAGGGTGATAATTATATATCGTCCATGTTTATGCTAAGGGCGATAGTTATATATCGGTCGTTTGCATATCTAGGCTTCTTGCCACACACTTGGGTGATATTTCTTTAAATATTTGCCATTGAGAGCTCGAGGTAATAATGTGCCTTGTATGGATTCCACCAAATATGAGTTTCTGGGAATCACTCTTGTAATCTTAAAAGGACCTTCCCAACTTGGAGACCACTTCCCGAATTTTCTATCTTTTGAACCAATTGGTAGAATCACCTCCCACACAAGATCGCCAACTTGAAAATTCTTCAACTTGACCTTCTTATTGTAAGCTCTTGCCACCCTCAACTTATCTCTCTCTATGGCATTCAAAGCAGACAAACATTTATCGGCGACTTCATCAATATTGTCCATCATCAAGTTATAGAAGTCCACCGTCGATAAATCATTTTGTTTGGCTATTCTCAAAGCATTCAAATTCACTTCCACTGGTAAAACGGCCTCTTGACCATATATGAGCTCATATAGAGTTACTTTTGTAGCACCATGCCTTGAGATTCTGTGTGCCCACAAAGCTTCGAACAATAGCTCATGCCATCTCCTTGGATTATCCTCAATCTTCTTCTTGATGAGCTTGATTAATACTTTATTACTAGACTCAGCTTGTCCATTGGCTTGGGCATACTATGGAGAGGAATTGAGCAACTTTATCTTATATGATTCGGTAAATTCTCTGACTTGATGTGACATAAAGGATGAACCTTGGTCCGTAGTTAATGTTTGAGGAATGCCGAATCTATGAATAATATGCTCAGTTATGAATTGAATTACCTCTGTATGCGTCATGTTTTTTAGTGGTATTGCTTCAGACCATTTAGTGAAATAATCAGTTTCCACCAACACGAACTGATGCCCCTTTGAAGAAGAAGGATGAATCTCTCCAATAAAGTCCAATCCCCAACCTCTAAAAGGCCACAACTTGATAATAAGATGTAACATAGCAGCGGGAGCTAACTGAATATCACCAAACTTTTGACAAGCTTCACATCCTTTATAGTACCGGAAGCAATCATTAACCATTGTCGGCCAATAAAACCCAGCACGTCGTAGTAACCATTTCATCTTGGGAGCCGACTGATGAGTGCCACAAATACCTTCATGGACCTCTCCCATAGCAACTCTCGCTTGGTCCTCGTCCAAGCAATTTAAAAGAACATCATCAACCGATCGGCGATAGAGACCATCATCTCTCAGTGTGTATTTGAAAGCCATACGCCGAATAGTCATGTCCACCCTTTTACTAGGATCACACAAATAATCAATAATGGGCTTCCTCCAGTCTTGATTTTCTCCTGCATTAAATATTTCATTAGTGGCCGAAACGGTGGGCTTCGGTTCGGCCTCCCCTATGTTGGCAAGGCTAGATATCGGCCTTTGAGAAATATAAACATGCCACGATCAACATGATAGCCGGATGCTTGTTGTGCCAACTCATTTGCTCTCCAATTGTCATGTCTAGATATATGAGCAATGCTAAAATAATCCAAAGTAGAAATTATATCTAGACATTTATCAAGATAAACATTAAGTGATTCGTCAAAACATTGAAAGACTTTGGATATTTGTTGCACTACTAATAACGAATCACCAAAAGCCTCAATATGTGTAGCACCTATGGCAAGCAACATCTCTAAGCCGAATAACAATGCTTCATATTCGGCTTGATTATTTGTGCAAAAGTACTCTAAGCGGCACGAGGCTTCAAAAACAGCACCATGAGGAGATATATATAAACAATACCAACACCTTGGCCATTACTACAAACTGAACCATCAAAATATAATCTCCATGGTACTAATGAGACAAGGTTTATATCAATGTCATGCTTGTCATCAATCCGATGCTCAACAATAAAATTAGCAACAATTTGGCCTTTCATGGATTTCAGAGATTCATAAGCCAAATCATATTCAATTAAAGCATAATCCCACTTGCCAATTCTACCACTAAGAATTGGCCTATGCAACATGTATTTGATGACATCGGTTTGACAAGCTATAGTGCAAGTACTAGGCACTAGATAATGTCTCAATTTTGTGCAAGCATAATATAAGCATAAGCATAATTTCTCAATAAATGTATACCTTGTCTCGGCGTCCAATAAGCGTCGTCTCAAATAAGTAATAGCATGCTCCCTTCCTTCGGTCTCTTGAGTCAAAACAGCACCAATAACACCTTCCTCCGCTGCAATGTAAAGTCTAAATGGCTCCCTATGCCTGGGTGCTTTCATAACCGGAGGAGTGCACAAATATTTCTTAATCATATCAAATGCCTCTTGCTGTTTTGCCCCCCAAGTAAAATCAACATCATTCTTTAACCGAAGGATAGGAGTAAATGCATCAACCTTCCCTGATAGATTGGCTATGAACCTCCTCAAATAATTGACCTTGCCAAGGAACTTTTGCATATCTCTCTTGCATGTTGGAGCCTCTACTTTCTGTATAGCTTCTATCTTTTTGGGATCAATTCCCACGCCATCTTCATGAATAATGAAACCCAGAAACTTCCCAGCCGATACACCAAAGGCACACTACAAAGGATTCATTTTCAGCCCATATTTCTTCATTCTTTCAAAAGCCAAACGCAAATCGGCTAAGTGAGATTCAAAAGCATCCAATTTGACAACAATATCATCAATATAGACCTCAAGTAAATCATGAAAAATTAAATTCATAGCCCTTTGATACGTGGCGCCGACATTCTTTAATCCAAAGGTCATCACCGTCCACTCAAATAAACCAAGGAAGCCGGGGCATCGAAAAGCCGTTTTGGACATGTCCTCTTCGTCCATAAAAATCTGGTTATACCCCGCATTACCATCAAGAAAGCTAATGACCTTATGTCCAGAAGCATCATTAATAAGCATATCGGCTATTGGCGTAGGATACTCATGTTTAGGTGTAGCTCTATTCAAATCTCTGAAATCAATGCGCACCCTCAACTTGCCGGAGCCTTTCTTCTCTATTGGTACAATGTTAGAAATCCACTCGGCATACCTGCAAGGCCTAATAAAATTAGCTTTAAGCAAACGACTGATCTCTTCCTTGATCCGGTCATACGTTTTTGGATTAAACTTTCTGGCCGATTGTTTGTATGGTCTAAAACCGGCCTTTATAGGTAACCGATGCTCCACTAGCTCTCGGCTTAAACCCGACATTTCATGATATTCCCATGGAAAGCAACAAACATATTCTTTCAACAGCTCGATCAAGTTAGCCTTATGATCGGCTCTTAAATTTTCGTTTACAAATGTCGGCCTAGGAATTGAACCATCTCATATATCTATCTCTTCTAATGGATCAGCTGATGTAAAACCTTGTCCTAATTTATCCATATCATCTAACTCTTCTATGGACTCATACTTATCGTTCTCATTGAACAGATATTCTACAAGACGCTTTTGTAACCACTCTGAGTTAGGATCCATTTAAATACATCATACCTTGGAGCCGATTATCGCCAACCGGCTTTAAAGAAACAGGCACGAAACCACTTTTTGTGGCGCTAAGAAAATAAAATTCTGATAAGTCGCGCCCCGTCAAGCAAGTAGCATTGGGATGTTGCCAATCCACTGATGCATCGGCCAAAGCAACACAAGCCGAATTATCCGCATGAATGACTTCTACTTCATCATCAACCCATTGAATTAAAAACTGGTGCATAGTAGATGGCACGCATTGGTTTGCATGAACCCAATCGCGGCCTAATATCACATTGTAGTTACCTTGCACCTCGGCGACAAAGAATGCGGTAGCCA
The DNA here is from genome assembly GCF_018294505.1 of Triticum aestivum. Classification (NCBI taxonomy): domain Eukaryota; kingdom Viridiplantae; phylum Streptophyta; class Magnoliopsida; order Poales; family Poaceae; genus Triticum; species Triticum aestivum. Next base: position 133,795,421 of record NC_057802.1, read on the forward strand.
AAGTTTTGCTTCCCACCGTAAGCTCCACATACATTACACCTTTGGCTTCAGTTTTCTCTTTGCCTTCAAATCCATTAAGCACCATGTTGGTTTTTATTAACTCTTCATTAGGCAGCCCCAATTTTTTGAAGATCGAATATGGCATAAGATTCACCACAGCACCACCATGAGCATCCTAGCAACTGGCGATCCATTAATATGACCTTTAAGGAACAATGGCTTCAAGTGCGTCACCGGTTCTTTTGGCTTCTCGAATATAGCATTTGTAGGACCAAAATCTAGCTGAGCTACTTCCCCTTCTTCATCTATAGCATGAAATTCAGCGGGTAAGTAATACACCATATTAATATCCATACCTTCATGAACCGGTGTAGACTCGTAATCAAGCATTTCATCTTCTTCCTCAAGCATGTCCACTGACTTTGAAATATCTCCAAGTGAAGAGGAAGTAGTAGGCAAAGTGGACGATGTAATAGTAGCCGCATCGTCCTCCGTTGGTGGTGTAGGTGTTGCTATGATCAACACAGAAGCTGCCATGTTTTCCTTTTGCTTTGGCCTCCAAACTTGTTTTGGGGGTACCATGGGACGGCTTTCATTGAATAATTTATCCCTTAGCTTTTCTGCTTCTTGTTCCTCCATCTCATGACTCCTCATGCGCTGCAATCTCCTTTTTTGCGCCTTGGTCAGACCGGAAGGACACCACTTAGGCTAAGTATATTTTGGATCCCTCGACTTGGACTTGCTTGTGCTAGCTTCATGATCATTAGCCATGGGACCCTGCTGGACAGCAGCCACATCTTTATTAGAATCAGCCAGATTATCAACAATAATCGGCTCTTTGATTGTTAATTCTTTAGTGCCTATCAAAATAGTTTCAGCACTAGTATTCTTCTCCCTTTGCTTGCTAGGCTCTGAAATTTCAGCACTTGGTGATTTAGCACGCCACACTTGCTTGCCAACGCTTCCATGATTATCTTGCATTGGCCGATTGGCACCGTTGTACAAACGGCCTCTTGTGGGATAAGAGAGCCTCTCACGAATGGGCCTCCTTGGTTCTGCCCACCCCGGATGAAAAGCATAAGGGGCCATTGGGGGCTGCCCCCATCCTCCATTGAAACCACCCATGTAGTATGGCGCATAGGGGGGTGGCGCCATCCATGGTCCCGGTGCCCATGACCCATATGGCCTTGCATGATGCTGAAATTCTTCCCGAGGAGGTGACCTTGAGCGCTTCAAATTTGATGACCGGTTAGAGCTAGAACCGGCAGCTTGATTGGCATTCTTGGACAACAACATATCAAAAGTTGGCTTGATTTTCTTGCGCTGTACTTTAGCTTCATTTATCTTCCACTTGCCAACCTCTGGGCTCTTGGGCTTAACAAATTTGACATGAGTGTTCTCTTGCACTTGTGGTTGCCCCCCGAGTGTAGGATTCTTGATGGTGATCTTGATTATCTCCTTGCCATCGGGTTGCTTATTAAGCACAACTTATCTTCCCAAGACCTTGTCGCTCTCCTTATTTTTCCTGGGCTCACCAATGACAATATTATTCTTATTAGCTGATTCGGCTATGCTGGGCCGAATTAACATCTTCTTCCCCTCCAAATCCATGGTGTTCATTGGGAAAGGCTGCTTATCAACTTGCATCTCAGAAAAATTCAATCGTCCGTCATTAATGGCTGATTGTATCTGTCGTCGAAAAACATTACAATCATTAGTAGCATGAGAAAAAGAATTATGATACTTGCAATAAGCACGCCGTTTCAGCTCTTCAAACGGCGGTAAAGTATGAGATATTCTAATAATCTTCGCTTGCAATAAAGCATCAAATATTCTATCACACTTAGGTATGTTGAAAGTAAATTTCTTCTCTTCATCACGATTCTTATGAATCGGCTTTAAATCATTGCAAGTAAATGGTTTGGCCTTAGATGGCCAAACAAATTCAGCAGCATAAATATCACCCTCATCGTCCGAGTGGTCACTATCATACTCAACCATATTCATCTTAGGACGATCAGTTTTATATCTATGCACCTCTTTAAGATCTTTGCTTCGGCTTTCTTGAGCCAAAGCCCTTTGCAAGACTTGGTTGATATTTAAAAACTCATGTCCTTCTAGCCTTTCTCTAATGTGAGTTCTCAAACCACTAAGCACAAGATCAGCCAAATCTCTCTCGGTTATCACCAAACTATAGCACCAGTTTTTGTATCTCTAAATCTCTTGACGTAATCGGAGACCGATTAGTCATGCTTTTGTCTAACTGATGTAAGATGTGACAACTTAAGCTCATTATGACCACTATAAAAATGATCATGAAACTTTTGTTCCAAGTGAAACCATGTAATAATAGAACCGGGTGGTAACGCAGAAAACCACGAGAAAGCAGTACCGGTTAAAGATAAAGGAAAATAACGTATTCTTCACTCATCTCATGAACTTGCCTCACCTAATTGTGCCAAGTACTGACTAACATGCTCCTAGGTGGTTTTTGTGCCCTCTCCATTAAACTTAACAAAATCTGGAATTTTATATCCCGGAGGGCATTGAATTGCATCAAAGTATTCTGGATATGGCTTTTGGTAAATACGGTTCCTTGGTAACTCAACTCCAAAATTCTCTCGGAGCATCTTAGCCATATCCCCTCTAAGATTAGCTAGACCATCATCCACGGTGGATGATGAAGCTTGTGGTAGTAGCATAGGAGGAGTAGGGTTAGTAGTTGCAGGTGTGATTTGTGGCATGTATGCCGAATTGTAATTCGGTAGTGATCTAACAATGTTTGCTCTTGTAGGTAGGGTTTGGTTCGGCGTCACCACCGAACTTGGCATACTCATGATAGGATTAATAGGTGCAGCAACAATTTGATTTGTGGAGCTAGGATAAAAATTCATCGGCACAGGGGGCGCCGATGAAATAGGTAAAGTTGGACTAGGGATTTCTGCGGTAACAGGCACACCAACATTACCACTAGATGATTGAGGCATAATATTTTTAGCATTACTATTTTCCAAGAAAATTTGGTATAAAAGATTGTCGCTATCAGTAATGCAACTATCAATTTCAGCCCATACCTCAGGAGAGAAGGTATTACTTACAGAGGGTTTAACCTGTTCATCATGAAGAGGAGGAAACTTGATTTCTCCAACCGGAGTGATATTGCCTTGGCGATCCTTCTTGAACTTAGCAAGGAACTCCTGCATCTCCTTCTCTTCACGCGCCTTCTTGTACTCCTCATAAGCTTGGCGATGTTCCTTCGATAACTCCTCAAAATTGGGCTTGATTATGTTATCGGCGTCGATTTCCGAGGGCTTGGGAATCTTGTCATTGCCAGACATGATGGATGATGATGATGATTGATCTTTTCCCCAGTAGAGTCGCCAAAAAGTGTGTTCACACACGAACACGTCACGTGTACCCTCGACGCCGGGGGTGATGCACCGCAGCTCATGTCGAAGGAGTCTCACCGGAAGCGCGATTCGCAAGTCGACCACGAGAGCTTTTGAGCACCCGAAACCCTACAGTCCCGGGAGGGACCCCGTCAGGGAGTGCGGCGGCTATGGACTGCCCTAGGTCGGCCAAGCTGCCCCTAGAGCCTCGCGATTCACAGCTCTCCAACACGAAGAACGACGAAGAACAAGGGAGCAAGAACGAGGGAAGGACAAGACGTAGATGAAAAAGTTGTAGATGTGTTTGCGATTGTGTGTTGTTATTCAATCGGCCGTCACCCCTTAGATATATATGAGGCGGATGGAACTTCCCGTGCAAGGAAAGGTTACAATTCACGTTCAGAACCCTAGTTTGGGTCCAACTCGGAATCAAACTTTCAAAACGGTTCGGTTTAAAACCTGGCTGCACCTTGCGGGTCATGTTTGAGGCAGTAAACGATCTGGGATGGAAACGAGTCCAAAAGCAATCTTGACCGTTTCGACGAGAAGAACAACTTTTGTGTTGAACATTTTTTGATCAGAGGTCATCTTGAAGGTCAAATCGCTCGCACAAAACGGACTTTCACGCAAAACACCTGTTCCCTCGCGCTACCCATCAGACATGCGTGTCGTAAGGCGCGTCACATCTCGCCTCATGACAGGGCTGCACTCCGATTGCTCTAACTTTTGCATACGAACTCGGATTTGGATGAGTTTTATATCAAAATTGATTTTTTCAAAGAGACGAAGACAATCCGTGTAGATCATTTTTCCATACGAGGCGGTCTTGAGGGCGTAATGAGCCGAATAGTGTTCTGAATACAAAATCTCAGTACTTCGAACACAACTTCGGCCTTCGAGATAAGATCGGATGGCGATGACCCAAACTTCAAAGATGTTCATATCGACAATACGAAACTTTTTTATGTATATCACTTCTCCATTTGAGGCCATATTAATTAAGTTCTTGACTGTGCCAAAATCTGGTGTCAACACCAAGCAATCACATCATCATGAGCCTCGTTGATGCACTGATCTTCACTAGCTCTTGTACATCCGCCTCAACAAAATATTCAGTTAGTAGCCCATAGTTCCATGAGCCATTCTGATTTAACAGGTCAGAAACGAAGCAAATGCGACACCTTCCCTGAGGGGATATTGGCTTATACGAAAAGGGTCTAGGAATCCAGTTATGACGCCGAACACGGATACTTGTCCCATTACCAACTCTCCACACCATCCCCTTCTTCAATAGTTCCAGCCCATAACTAATATCTTGCCATGACGACGACGAATTCCCGCAAAAACTGTATCCTCCAACTTGCCCATTGGGTAGTATCTCGCCTTTAAAACATGAGCACACAAGCTGTCTAGTTTAGTTAATAGTCTCCATGCTTGGCGTGCCAATAAAGCTTGATTAAACATCCGAAAGTCACGGAATCCCGCTCCTCCCTTAGCCTTGGGCTGGAGCAGATAATCCCATCCACGCCAATGTACTTTTCTTTTGCCTTCCGCCGCACCCCAATAGAAATTTCTTACCATACGCGTAAGATCATCACATACCGAGAAAGGGACCTTGAATACACCCATTATATAAGTAGGTAGCGCCTGAGCTACATACTTGATCAACACCTCACGTCCCGGTTGTGCCAATGTCCATCGCCCCACTGCACTAAGCGTTTTGTAAGGCTTGTTTGCAGGTTCTGAAACCGACCTTTTGACATCCTCCCCTCCGGAGTTGGCAATCCCAAATACTTCTCCTCAAAGAGATGATTAGTGACATGTAATGTAGTCCAAACCTCTTCTTGGACCGGACTTGGGCATGCCTCCCTGAAAAGCAAAGAGCACTTGTCGTAGTTGAGACTCTGACCTGTAGCAGTACCATATAAATCCAACACTGCTTTCACCTTTTCTGCTTGTGTTTTGGACGGCTCAAAGAACAGAAGTGTATAATCAGCAAACAGTAAGTGTGAGATGCCCAGAGCACTTCTACAAACTTTGGCTGGGGTTATATCTCCCGATGCCACATTGTTTTTCAGTAACACTGATAGTCCATCCGCCACAAACAAAAACAAGAACGGCGATAGAGGGTCTCCTTGCCGAAGCTCACGCGACGGCGCAAACGAATCCAAGAGAGTTCCATTGAATTTCACCGAGTATCTCACCGGTGTGACACATGCCATTATCCAGTCAACCCATCGCTGAGAGAAACCCAACTTTTGCATCACTTGCCTCAAGAAGACCCAATCTACCTGTCATAAGCCTTGGAGAGATCTAGCTTATAAGCACAAAAACTCTTAGTCGGATCCTTCTCTTGCTTAATGTAGTGAATGCACTCGAAGGCCACAAGTGCATTATCCGTGATCATTCTTCCCAGAATAAAAGCACTCTGCCACGGAGAAATAAGGTCATCCAAGAGAGGCCTCAACCTGTTTACCAAACACTTCAAGATCACTTTATAAATGACATTGCAAAGGCTTATAGGCCTATACTCACACAACTTGGAAGGATTCGAAACTTTAGGGATAAGGACAATAGATGTAGAATTTACCCCCTCTGGCATAACTCCTGTGTGGAAGAAATCTTTTACTGCCACCAAAACACCCTCCCTGAGAGTACTCCAGTTACGCTGAAAAAATCTGGCCGGGAGGCCATCCGGGCCCGACGCCTTGAGCGGCCCTATTTGAAACATTACATCCGATATCTCCTTATCAGAAAAAGGTGCACAAAGTTTGACGTTATCTTCAACCGACACCCTAGATTCCAGAAGATCTAGGACAGGCGAAGCATCTAGGGAGGTGTCGACCGAAAAGATGTTTTGAAAGTACTCATTGGCCAACATCCCCATGGTTTCAAAATCAGAGTGCACTACACCGATACTATCCGTAGCTCTCGTATTTTGTTTTTCCTCGCCCTCCAAACAGCCTTGCTCTAAAAGTATTTGGTGTTTCTATCTCCTTCTTTTAGCCAAGTGATCCTAGATCTTTGGAGCCAAAGCACCTCTTCCTGATAGAGCAACTCATTCATCTTATCAGTCACCCTTCTAATATCCTGCCTATCCGCATTCATATGCATTAGTTCTTCCAATTGGGAACGTGATTTAGCCAGGTCATGCGTTACACTGCCAAACTTCTTACTCCACGCACCCAATGTTGACATTGTTTTAGATAATGCATCCCGGAGTTGAGCTAGGTTCTGAACATTTCTTACTGCCTCCCAAACCTCTTTAACCATTTCCTATTGCATGGAGAAACTTGTCACGGTATCTCTTTCGGGAGACAATATATGCACTTAGTTTGTCATGGCATATCGGCGGCCCGTCCTTCCTGAACTCTCATAGGAGAGTACCTTAGAGCATCTCCACTCGCTCGCCCCCCAGCGCATGGGCCGGCGCTCTTTCGGGCGCTCGCCCGGCGGGTTTTAGGCCCTGGGGGCGATCTAGGTCCCAACCACGCCCCCAGATGCCGCCCCAAAGCGTCGCAAATTGAAACTTGGTCCATTCCTGCTCCCAAAAAATGCATCAAGTCCGACGATTAGCGCCATAGTTCGGCGATCACCTTGCCACAATTCGGCGATGAAATAAAAAGTTTGGCGTGCAAAAGAAAGTACGGACGCGTTGCATCAAACGGTAGTGTCGGCCTTCGGCGTCGGAGGAGTCGGCGTGCGAGGGCTGGTCGGCGGAGGCGCGGATTCTGTGCTGGGTGTCGTCGAGGCATCATCGCTCGGGCTTGGTGGCGGCGTTGGCGTCGGCGTGGGAGTTGGCGTCGGCACGGTCGGCGGCTTCTGGTTCAGGATGAGGCCACGCTCCGCCAGGTACCACGCTTTGAGCCGCTCGTCATCGCTCCGGAGCATGTTCGCGCCCCCTATCAGGAAGGCCAGGTCGGTGTTCCTCTCCTTCGCGGCGACGTTCATCCGGAGCAGGTCGAGCTTGACGCCATTGTTCGTCATCAATGCCGACCACCGCACCTCGGTTTTCTCTTCCCGTTGGGCGGCCCGGGTCTGGGCATCAGCGAGGCAATGCTCGATGGACTCTTGCACATGCGCAGTGGCCGAATCGGTGTGCTTCGCTGACTTGGCCCTTTTGTTGCCGTCCGGGCGCCCGTCGGCCACTCCCGGCATCGGCGCGTCTGGCTTGTACGTGTCCTTGGCCTTGGCGAGGGTACGCCGGACATCCGCCCACTTCTCGCACTTCTCGATTCGGGAGAAGACATGGAGGTACTTGAAATCTTGGTCGCTATTGTCCTGGCGAAACATGGCAAACATCCGCACCATCTGCGCCGAGGAACAACAGTCGGCGGTGCACACGGTGAAAAGAAAAGGGAGAGACCGGCGTTCCATACCTGATCCTCGATGCTGGTGCCGCTCTCCGGGCGAGCCGCGATCTCCTTGACGATCCCATGGCATTTGTTGCACGCCGTTTGGATGAGCCCCCAATGGCTCGCCATTGCCTTTGACCCGCGCTGCATGTAGACGCCTTTGAAGTAGGGGTCGACGAGTTTGCGCTCGTCGAACTAAGCCTTGATGCGATCCCAATACGTGTCGACGCTTTGGTTCGTGTAGGTGGTCGGGTCGAGGCAGACGACTTTCCACGCTTCGGTGAGGCACTCGTCCTCCTTGGACACCCACTTGACGCGCGGCTCGCCGGTCCTGGCCACCCACTTCTTCTTCTTCTTCCCTTTCCTCGCCGGAGCAGGCGCTGGCTCCTCCTCCTCCTCCTCCTCTGGCTCCTCCTCGCCGTAGTCCAGCTCGCCGTCCATGTCGCCGTTGAGGTCCATTGTGTCGTCTTGGGCAGTGAACCCGGGGGAGGCGGCGGCGGCCGAGCCGGTCGTGATGATGTTGTGCATGTCGGCCTCCGTCGCGTTGGTGTCACCGAGATGCGACGAGGAGGCCTGGGAGAAGAGCAGCACGCCACGGCAGAGAGGTGGCATCGGGGAGGCCGCGTAGGCCGGCGGCGAGTAGGTGTATGGAGGGTACTACACGCCGGCGAAGGCGGGCGAGGGCGTGCGCTAGGCAGGGTGACCATGGGGGAAGGTGATGTTGGGGTTGAACCCGCCGTGCGCGTCGCCGTCGGCATAGCCCGGCGACGGTGTGCAGCCCCAGGGTTGTGGAGATGACGAGAAGCTGGCCGGAGACCTGACGCTTTGTTGTCTCTAGGTTGCGTATGGGCCGTGGCCGCCAGGTGGATTCATCATCCCCCCACAAGCCGCCTCGACTTGTTCGGCCACGCGATCCGCCTGCTCCGCCACTACCACAGCCACGAGCGCCGCCCTGTCCCGGGCTTTCTTGGCGTTGGCCCTTTTCCGCCGGTCGATGGCGACAGCCTCCCGGCGCTGAACTTTCGCCTTCCAGTCGGCGTTAGACATGCCCATGGGCTTGGACGGCGGGGCCCTCTGCTTCCTCTGCTTTGGCTGGGTGGTGGCGGCGGTGGTGGCATCCGTCGTGGCGTGGGGGGCCATGTACTTCTTCGGCGTCATGGCGGCCGGCTGGGAGGGGAGGAGGAGATTGGCGGGAGGAATGGAGAATGGGAGGGAAGACGAGGGGGAAAGCGGCGGGAAGCGGCGGGAAAAGGGCCTCCTCTCGCCAACAGAGTGGCCCCATGCCCCTTTCCGCTTCGGCCGGCGCCCCAGGCGACCCATGGGCGCTTGGGTTCGGCTCGGGATCGCCGGCTGTTAATTCGGCCGAAACCGACGCTAAATGAGATCCTGGGGGGCGACTACGCCGATTTTCGGCCACCGGCGCTAAAAAAACGCCTTGGAGGGGGGGGGGGGTTGTTGGGGGCGCGGCTGGAGATGCTCTTAGCCGGTACGTTCCTGCCCTCGTACTCCTAGGGGAGTCTCCCATTGGATTCAAACACCTGACACTCGTCGCTAGAGGACCAGTAGTTATATGGCTCTCCTGCCTTGTCCCTCGGCTTGGGCCTGCTTGTTACATTTGATCTATAAATAGAGGTAGAGATAAAAGACGTGCCACTGTTGGAGTCGATGCCGCTGTTGTTAGAGTTAGCGGCTCCGCTATCGGCAACAGCCACAAAGTCGTTGGAGGAGGTAAAAACAACGTCATCAACCTTATAAGAAATGAAGAAACCAAATTAAACAATATTAATTATCACTCATTCATCCATACAAACTACATCGCTTTCATTGTTGTTGTTGCCGTCCAGAAAGGCAAGGTGGTCGAGGGAGGTAACATCTGCGAGATCAACCTCATACTCGATAAGTATTACCACATTGTTATCACTGGAGTCGATAACTGTGACCTCGTCGTCGCTGTAGTCCTTGATCAAGGTAGGTTCCAAGGAGGAGGAGATGAGGATAGGCAAGGTAGTTGCCATGTATGACTTGTGCCGCTGACTGTGAAGTTGAGCGCGTGTATATATAGCCATTGGGGTGAAATTTTGGGGAAAACGACGGAATTATTCTCCCAACAAATTTTTACATTTCGCGGCGCCGTTGCCCCGCAGAAACAAGGAAACTAGCGTTTTTAAGAATTTGCATTCACCTTCCTACTTCATTCATATGCAATCGCAAAGAGGAAATTTTGTTTTTGGATGGAAACGACGCCGCGGGATGTAAACATTTGTCAGGGAAACTGCTTCCATCTTCTCGCCACAAATAGACTCCGGCCTATATATACACATCCTCAACTTCACAATCAGTGGCGCGAGTCATACATGACATCTACCTTGCCTATCCTCACCTCCTCCTCACCGAAGCCTTTCCTGATCGGGGATGACCGCGATGACCAGGTCATAGTTATCGACTCCGATGACAACAATGACATGATATTTATCGACTCTGATGATGACTATGAGGCTGATCTCGCTGATATTACCTCCCTTGACGACCTTGTATTTTCGGATGACAATGGATGCGATGTAGTTTTCCTCTATCATAACTATGTTAGTTACGTGTATGTATGAATGATTGAGAATTAATATTGAATAAATTAGTTTCTTCCTTTCTTACAATGTCGAAAATGTTATTATTAACTCATCTAACGATGTTGTCCCGCTACAGACAGAGGATCCACCAACTCCAAAATGGCTCCATCAACTCACTACAAAAAAGTAAACTTCCGTGATGATACGTGTTTGTCACAGTAGGTCACGTTTCTGTCATGCATGTACATCCATGACGATTTTATGATAGAATCAAGATAGTCATACGTGTGCTGTCGTAGAAGTGTTCCATGACATTACAAAAATTATCATCATAGAAGTGTCCACTTCCATGACGATAAATCACGCGTCATAGAAGTGCTTTCGTCAAGGGTAACCGACATGTGGCATCCACCATAACGGGTCGCCGTTAAGCTATTGGGTTCCGATTTGGATCTGATAACCCGTTAACAGTGCGGACCAATGGGGATTTTCCACGTGTAAAATTCTCATTTGCCAGCAGATCCACTTGTTGGCCCGACGTTCAGACAGTTGTCATCCAGCGAATGGACGGAACGCGCCTATGATACGTCGACATGTGTCTCGGCCCAACAGTGGCCCATTCAAGTTAAAAGGCCGGGTCTGTCAAAATAAGTGGGCCGGCCCATTAGCGGCCTACTTGAGTCAGGCCCGTTCACAAGCACGACCCATACAAGTTACACAGAATCGGCCCATCAAAGGCCTATTCTAGATTTGACAATTTCCAGCCCATCGTCAGTTTCAGCCCGTTAACGACCCGCTACGTATTTGGCCCAATTACGGCCCGAGCTTCTTTCGGCCTGTTAGCATCCCACCGTCAGTTCCAGCCCGTTAACGGCCCGGAACGTCTTTCGACCTTTTCTCGGCCCATTCTGCAGTTGGGCCAATTCTAGCCCATTGTGACTTTTAGGCCTGTCCTCGACCCATTTGGTAAATGTGCCAATTCCTAGCCCATTTTGTATTTCGGCCTATTAACGACCCACACAACAGTTGGGCCTTTGACTTTGGGTCCATTACGGGCCCACGTTCCGCAGGCAAAATTTCAGCCCGAAGCGACTTTCGGCCTGTCAAAAGCCTAGTTTGCAAATTGGGCCTCCTCTGGCCCATAACACTTTCGGCCTCTTACTGTCCCGTAAAGTAAAAGGGCCGAGACAAAATTGACATTTATTTCGGCCTGCTAGAGGCCCGCGGGCCATTTCCATTTATACGGCCCTATCAAGCTTTTGGCCTGTTAACGGCCTGCTAAGAGCCGTTGTTACGGTGGGCCACATCATTTGGGATCCACTAAATATTATTTTGACCAGTCCAATTAAGACCCACTTTGACTAAACATGTTTGTTCATTTGTATGGCATCCAAGAAATGTTTGGGCGTGTTGTCCCCCATTTCAATGATATAGCATATTCATGAATTATCCTACTCTATACTATCGCCTCTAAAGAACATATACTATACAATAAAAAGACTAAGGCATAGAAACGTAGAATAATCCTACACTATACAATAAAGAAATTTCAGTCGAATATACCCACTGGGCATTATAGTTCGGCACCAGTGATAATAAAGCGTACACAAACAGAAAATTACATACACTGGACAAATAAAGCTCATACATCATGGACACGCATCAACAGAACTTACCATTTGAACTATAATCTCTTCAGAAAATAGGATTGGCCAGATTCAGATAGCACAAATTTCAGTCTGCAAAATCTCCAATTCCTTCGTGGTTACCTCAGCGTCTCGTTTTATTTTTTTGACTCCTGCATCTAATACCTGCAAGTCCAGTCTCAACTTGTTGATTGTACGTTGAGAATCATGTACACGTTGTCTTGCCATCTCTAGTTGATGCTCGAGAACATCAGCACATTCCAATTCCAATCCATAACCATTTGGTAACGGCCATGCCGCAGTGCTCGCAGATCTTTGTGTTGATGTCACTTCATCCTGAAATGTTTCTGTAAGTACACATGACTAGGGCAAATATATAGTTACAACAGTGAAGCGAGCAAGATAGACTATTTTTGTACATGGCAAAACATGACTAACAATAATGTTACACATCATGAAGCATAAGCAGGTGATATTTGAAAAATTATAAAAATGGTAGTCTGTGCAGCCCGCATATAGAAATCTCTCTTAGCTCACAAGAGGAGCATGATGTTGGGGCCAAATCCAAAACACAGACAGGTTACAAATTTAGGCAGCACGTTGCGTATAAGTAAGCAATCAGTTGGCCATTCTGTAGCTCAACTAAAGTCTTAGGGAGCATAATGAATAGCAGAGGGATTCATACAAACCTACTACATCAAGCAAAACTATGCAATCTTTAGCTTAGTATAAACTAGTTTGTGAGCCTCATACAGTAATAGTTGGTTAATAGACTTCAAAGCTTCAGGCACACTTCGCCAGAGTAATTAAATGGTAAGGCCTTTAATTATGTCAACTAATAGTTATACAAGTACCCAATATGAGGCATCATTTTTTGGGCATCTCATTAATTCAGGACAAATAAAGAAATTGAAAGAGCAAATTAACTATGCCTAAAACAAACAAGCAATTGAATTGTTGAGTTGGATACAATTACTTGCCTTAACTGGTTGAACAGGCTCAACGCTGCTCCTCCTTCTCTTGCAAGGCTCCTTCCTAACATCTTGTACTTCAAAATCCTCAATCTTATCTTCATTGTACCCCCTCTGCAAGGTGACACAAACTAGTTACTCGTTGATAACCCACAAGTATAGGGGATCTTTTGTAGCCTTCTTCGATAAATAAGAGTGTCGAACCCAACGAGGAGCTAAAGGTAGAACAAATATTCCCTCAAGTTCTATCGACCACCCATACAACTCTACGCACGCTTGACGTTCACTTTACCTAGAACAAGTATGAAACTAGAAGTACTTTGTAGGTGTGATAGGATAGGTCTACAAGCTAATAAAGAGCACGTAAATAAAATCTAGGGGCTGTTTCGATAAAGACACAACTACTGATAATCATTCTTGTAATTTTATATGAGGAAGAGGCATGAGCTAACATACTTTCTCTACTTGGATTATATGCACTTATGATTGGACCCCTAGCAAGCATCCGCAACTACTAAAGATCATTAAGGTCATTAAACCCAACCATAGCATTAAGTATCAAGTCCTCTTTACTCCCATACACCATAACCCACCTATCCGCGTTTGGGCTGCTGTCATCCCCCGCAACACTTACAATAAGCAAACCATGAAAGGGGGCCCTCACATTTGCCCAAGACAGAGGGCGCCGTAGGATAGCACCATAAATAAAATATACAATCATACCAACCAAGATCACGATTAACCCACAGGACAAAACGGATCTACTCAAACATCATAGGATAACCATAGAACATTGGGAAATAATATATGAAGTTGAGCACCATGTTTAAGTAGAGATTATACCGAGGGAAAGAGGTGTTACACCGCTGCATAGAGGGGGAGAAAGTTGGTGTTGACGGTAGCAAGATTGTTGATGTAGATCGCCGTCACGATCCTAGCCCCGGCGGCACTCCGGCACCACCGGGAGAGAGGGGGAGAGAGCCCCCCTCCTTCTGCTTCTTCCTTGGCCTCCCCCTAGATGGGAGGAGAGTTCCCCCTCTGGTCCAAGGCCTCCATGGCCGCGGAGGGGCGGGAGCCCCTCCGAGATTGGATCTTCCTCTCCATTCTCTTCTGTTTCACGTTCCCAGATCTGGCCGAAAACCGTTTCTTATATTCCCGGAGATCCATAACTCCGATTGCGCTGAGATTTTAACATGATTTTTTCCCGGATATAAGCTTCCTTGCGCCCGAAGTACATCTCCAACCGATGTATGAGGTGGGCACAAGCCACCACGGCACGCCTGGCTCCCCTGCGCGCCCTGGTGGGTTGTGCCCACCACGCGCCGCCGTTTGCGGTGATTCCAACTCCCAAAAATTACATATATTCCAAAATAATTCTCCATGAAATTTTATTGCATTTGGACTTCGTTTGCTATGGATACTCTGCGATACAAAAAACATGCAGAAAACAGGAACTGGCACTTGGCACTGGATCAATAGGTTAGTCCAATAAATCATATAAAAAGTTGCCAAATGTATGTAGAAACAATCAAAAATTATAGATACGACGGAGACGTATCAGCATCCCCAAGCTTAATTCCTGCTTGTCCTCGAGGAGGTAAATGATAAAAAAGATAATTTTTGATGTGGAATGCTACCTAGCATAAACTTGGTCATATATCTAATCATGGCATGAATATTAAGACATAAGTAATTCAAAGCAATAGTCTATAATTTGACATAAAGACATCAATACTCAGGCATCCCAACAAACAATCATGTCTTTCAAAATATTAACGCTAAAGAAAGTTATCCCTACAAAATCATATAGTCTTGTCATGCTCTGTCTTCTTAACACAAAGTATTTATCATGCACAACCCCGATGACAAGCCAAACAATTGGTTCATACTTTTTAACGCGCTTAAGCTTTTTCAACCCTCACGCAATACATGAGCGCAAGCCATGGATATAACACTACGGGTGGAATAGAGTATGATGATAGGGGTAAATATAAAGAAGACAAAAAAAATAAGAAAGTCTCACATCGACGCGGCTAACCAACGGGCTATGGAGATGCCCATCAATTGATATCAACGTGAGGAGTAGGGATTGCCATGCAACGAATGCACTAAGAGCTACAAGTGTATGAAAGCTCAATATGAAACTAAGTGGGTGTGCATCTAATCCTATAATGAATAATTCCCACTAGTATATGAAAGTGACAAAATAGGAGACTCTCCATATGAAAAACATGGTGCTACTTTGAAGCACAAGTGTGGTAAAGGATACTAACAATGCCCCTTCTCTCTTTGTTTATTTTTTTTCTTTCTTCTTTATTTTTTCTTTTCTTTTTTATATGGAGTCTCATTCCGACTTGTGGGGGAATCATAGTCTCCATCATCCTTTCCTCACTGGGGCACTGCTCTAAAAATGAATAATGATGATCATCACACTTCTATTTACTTATAACACAAAAGAAATAAAAATTACAACTCGATACCTATGACAAAATATTACTCTATATGAATGCCTCTGGCAATGTACCAGGGTGTGCAATGATCTAGCTCAACATGTATGAAAAATGATGAACGGTGGCTGAGCCACAACTACTATGCCAGTGATATGATCATGCAAAGCAATATGACAATGAATGCTCAAGTCATCAAACGGAAGCGGTGGAAGTTGCATGGCAATATATCTCGGAATGGCCAAGGAAAAGCCATAATAGGTAGGTATGGTGGCTGTTTTGAGGAAGATATAATAAGGCTTATGCGTGATAGAGCGTATGATATCATGTGGTTTGGATGCACCAGCGAAGTTTGCACCATGTCTCGATGTGAGAAAGGGCAATACATGGTACCGTAGAGGCTAGCAAATTGCGGAAAGGTAAGAGTGCGTATAATCCATGGACTCACATTGGTCATAAAGAACTCATATACTTATTGCAAAAGTTCATTAGCCCTCGAAGCAAAGTACTACTACGCATGCCCCTAGGGGGATAGATTGGTAGGAAAAGACCTCCGCTCGTCCCCGACCCCCACTCATAAGGAAGACAATCAATAATAAATCATGCTCCAACATCATAGCATAACGAGATACTATACGTGCATGCTTCGGGAATCACAAACCTTAACACCAATATTCTTACTAACCACAACTATTTACTAGTACCTCCCACATATTATCGTCTCTATATTGCAAAACTATTGCAAGGAATCAAACATATCATATTCAGTGATCCATAAGTTTTATGTAGGATTTTATGACTAACCATGCAATTGGCCAATTCCTTTTGACTCTGTAAATAGATATAATTGAAGCATGAGAGTTTAATTCTTTCTATAAAAGACCATGCTCTAATAAATATAAGTGAAGTAAAAGAGCATTCTTCAAACAACGGTTTTCTATGTGAAGAGAAACAGGCAATCCAAACTTCAAATGATATAAGTGAAGCACATGAAGCATTCTATAAAGCCATACTCAAAAGATATAAGTGAAGTGCAATGAGCATTCTATAAATCAACCATGGGATATCTCATACCAGCATGGTGCATAAAAGAAAAACAAACACAAAAGACGCTCCAAGATTCACACATATCACATGAACGAAACAAAGACGAAAACATACCAATACTTGTTGAAGAAAGATGGGATGCCTTCCGGGGCATCCCCAAGCTTAGACGCTTGAGTCTCCTTGAATGTTTACTTGTGGTGCCTTGTGCATCCCCAAGCTTGAGCTCTTGCCTCTCCTCCTTCTCCTCATATCGAAACCTCCTTGATCTTTGATCACTTCATCCACGCAAAACTCAACAGAAAGTTCGGTGAGATCCGTTAGTGTAATAAAGAAAATAACCACTCTAAGTACTGTTGCAAACCAATTCATATTTTATTTTTGCATTGTAGCTACTGTAATATAACTTTTCCATGGCTTATACCACCGATAAAAATCGATAGTTTCATCAAAACGAGCAAAACAATGCATCAAAAACAGAATCTATCTTAAACGGGACAGTCTATAGTAATATGAACATTCACCATACTTATGGTACTCCAAAAAATCTGAAAAAATTAGGAAAAATAAAAATTTTGTATAGAAAGACAGTGCAAAAAGTTTCAGAACCGTTTGACGTTCCAGTAAAAAAAATTAAAATCACGCACTACACCCAAAGTTTCTGTTTTGCACCCCACAAACCAACAAGCAATCTAAACATCCTAAAGGCAAACCTTGGAACATTATTTTTGTAATACAGTGGAATTGTATAAGGGGATAATTATTTTTGTGAGAATCTTCATGAAAAATTCTACATTGTTTCCATGAGCATGAACACAAGTGTTCAAGGTCGACGCTCATTTCCGCAATGCATCACCTTTCAATTGCTTCTCTTTTGTGAAAAAGTTTTTAAGTTCCCCTCTAAATTTTTTTGTTTTTAAACTTTATAAAAGCACTCAACAGAAATAAATGACTCTCTAAAACTTATGGGTTGTCTCCCTGGCAGCACTTTCTTTAAAGCCATTAAGCTAGGCATAAAGTGCTCAAGTAATGAATCCACCCGGATCCCAAGGTATATCAAAGCCAATTTGAATCAACAATGATTTGGCATTTAGTAGTGAGCACAAAGCAACATATATCAAGCAATGACGAAGTCTAACTCTCTTCCTATGCATCGGCATGTCATACAAGAACAATTCATACACATCAAGCAAAGGCCAATACATAGCATAAGCAGTTTCTTGCAATTTTATCGTGTTGGAAACATAGAGAGGCGGAGATGTAGTTTCTCTCTCATAATAATTGAAAGTAGGAGCAGCAAGCACATGCATATTATATTCATCAAAATTATCATCTGAAATAGTAAAAGGCAACCCATCAATATAATCCTTAATAAGTGCAAACTTCTCCGATATAGTGTAGTTGGGAGAATTCAAAAAGATAATAGGACTATCATGTGTGGGTGCAATAGCAACAATTTCATTCTTAATATAAGGAACAATAGAAAGTTCATCTCCATAAGCATAATTAATATTGGCATCATGGCCACAAGCATAGCAAGCATCATGTTCATCAAAAAGGGATATTTCAAATGAATCAACGGGATCATAGCAATTATCATAGCATTCATCCTTCGATAAGAATGAAGGGGCATTAAACAATGTATGAGTTGAAGAATTACTCTCATTAGAAGGTGGGCACGGGTAGCTAATCCATTCTTCCTCCGTTTGTTCTTCGCTCTCCTCATCATCTTTTTCATCCAATGAGCTCGCAGTTTCATCAATTTCTTCTTCCATAGACTCCTGCAAAATATTACTCTCTTCTTGGATAGCGGAGTTATTCTCAATAAATACATCAATATCATAATTGTATTTATAATTATCATAGCAATGTTTAAGGATAGCAAGATTTTCAGGTCTATAAACTGAACCATCAAAATCTTCAAACGTTTTAAACAAAGATTCAATTTCATAAGCACTCTTAAAAGCAACAAATTCTTCTATTCGTTCCACATCATAGTAATCATATATACCTCTAGCATAAGAAGCCAAGGTCTCATTATCATTAAATTCGCATGAATAGGGAAGGTGTGGAACCTCAATCTTAGAGCAACAAGTATAATCATATCTCAAGCATAGATTCCTAGCATACCATTGCAACATTTCAATTTGATCCCATAAAAGATTTCCCTTTTGAGTCAAGCAATAGTCCCTAAAGTATTCATGTTGATCCAGTGTTACTTCCCATTATATAGTTGAATGGGGTTTTCTCAAGATTATCAAAGTAGTGCATAATATTTTTCATATAACGAGCACTGAGGGTTTTAGGAGGTTCCACATCTCCATGAGTAGCAAGTACAACTAATTTTTTTTGGTGTTTCGTGTTCCATATCCATAACTAAAGATAGAGAACAACTTAGAACAGGAAATAAAAACTACTTAGTGATAAAGCAAACAAGCACACATGAGAATATTCACCCCACGCTATTGCTCCCCGGCAACGGCGCCAGAAAAAGGTCTTGATAACCCACAAGTATAGGGGATCGTCTGTAGCCTTCTTCGATAAATAAGAGTGTCAAACCCAACGAGGACCTAAAGTTAGAACAAATATTCCCTCAAGTTCTATCGACCACCGATACAACTCTACGCACGCTTGACGTTCGCTTTACCTAGAAAAAGTATGAAACTAGAAGTACTTTGTAGGTGTGATAGGATAGGTCTGCAAGATAATAAAGAGCACGTAAATAAAATCTAGGGGCTTTTTAGATAAAGACACAACTAAGTTAGTTTTAGTAGAGAGCTTTTGTCAACAAGAAAGTTATGTGTCCCTAGGCAAACGATAACAAGTACCGGTAATCATTCTTGTAATTTTATATGAGGGAGAGGCATGAGCTAACATACTTTCTCTACTTGGATCATATGCACTTATGATTGGACCCCTAGAAAGCATCCACAACTACTAAAGATCATTAAGGTCGTGAAACCCAACCATAGCATTAAGTATCAAGTCCTCTTTACTCCCATACACCATAACCCACCTATCCACGTTTGGGCTGCTGTCATCCCCCGCAACACTGACAATAAGCAAACCATGAACATAGTGCAACACCCTACAGAGGGGGCCCCTCACGTTTGCGCGAGATGGAGGGCACCTTAGGACATCACCATAAATAAAATATACAATCATACCAACCAAGATCACGGTTAACCCACTGGACAAAACGGATCTACTCAAACATCATAGGATAACCATAGATCATTGGGAAATAATATATGGAGTTGAGCACCATGTTTAAGTAGAGATTACAGCGGGGGAAAGAGGTGTTACACCGCTGCATAGAGGGGGAGAAAGTTGGTGTTGACGGTAGCAAGATTGTTGATGTAGATCGCCGTCACGATCCTAGCCCCGGCGTCACTCCGGCGCCACCGAGAGAGAGGGGGAGAGAGCCCCCCTCCTTCTTCTTCCTTGGCCTCCCCCCTAGATGGGAGGAGTGTTCCCCCTCCGGTCTAGGGCTGGCAACGGGGCCCCATACCCGGCAAACCCATGGGGATTTCATCTATTAGGGGGTGGGGATGGGCGAAAAATATCCCCATGGGGTCATTTACCAAACTAATTTATTCCCGATAGGGTACAACGGGGATGGGGACGATATTCTATTCCCCAGACCCAATACCCATCGGGGACCCGTTTAGTGAATGTGACACTGCGGTCAACCTTAAAATATTCACAAACAAACTTGCAAAAACAAAAAAGCTCTGAAAAAACCATACACCTATCTTACATCCTCACCTCAGCTGCCACCATGACCAAGAAGTCGGTACGACCTAGATAGGCATTAGAAGGACAAGGACAACATCATGTATGTATGTTGATTATAGGGTGTTATATGATGTATATGAGTATTTTTTATGGGGATGGGGACCCTAATGGGGCCCCATTCCCCAGTGGGGCATGGGTATGGGGAAATTTCATCCCCAGTCATGTAAACGGGGATGTGGATGGGATGATAGGGAATAGACGGGGATGGGGATGTTGTAGGTATCCCCGTAGGGGATTGTCCCCATTGCCATCCCTACTCTGGTCCATGGCCTCCATGTCCGCGGAGGTGCGGGAGCACCTCCGAGATTGGATCTCCCTCTCTGTTCTCTTCCATTTCGCGTTCCCATATCTGCCGAAAACCGTTTCTTATATTCTCAGAGATCCGTAACTCCGATTGCGCCGAGATTTTAACATGATTTTTTTCCCGGATATAAGCTTCCTTGCACCCAAAGTACAGCTCCAACGGACGTACGAGGTGGGCACAACCCACCATGGCACGCCTAGCTCCTCTGGCGCGCCCTGGTGGGTTGTGCCCACCACGGGCCGCCGTTTGTGGTGATTCCAACTCCCCAAAATCACATATATTCCAAAATAATTCTCCGTGAAATTTTATTGCATTTGGACTTCGTTTGATATGGATACTCTGCGATACAAAAAACATGCAGAAAACAGGAACTGGCACTTGGCATTGGATCAATAGGTTAGTCCAATAAATCATATAAAAAGTTGCCAAAAGTATGTAAAACTTGTATAATATTGGCATGAAGCAATCAAAAATTATAGATACGACGGAGACATATCACTCGTCTCCTTGAAAGATAAATATGCATATTTTCCAGTCTGTGAACAACACAAAAGGATGAGATTATAACAAAACAACACCACATAATGAAACATGCCACATCTCTTGCACTTGCACACAATGAAATGAGCATTTACTATGTGTGCACTATGTAAAAACTAGGCATACCTTCAAACTGGATCTCCAGGTATTCTTGGAGAGCCTACTTTAGTGTACAACCAAACCTTTATGTCACCTATGAGTGAGACAAGGCCCCACTACAGCAGCCCTTAGTGTTTAAATCGTTGACAAGCTCTGTTAGAGTGTTAGGTCAAGAACATCAAGTAATCAAAGCAAACAGTCCTAGTATGGCTGGCTGATACGAACAAGCAATTGAACAGATGTGTGAGCAAATCTTACTTATCAAGAAAAGAGGCAAAGAAGGAGGCTTAAAGACCATCACTTGACTGACCAGATTTAAGGGGCATTTAAAAATCATGTGCAACGTATGAACTAACATAAACATTGCATATTCCAGATTCTACAATGGAATGCACATGTATTAGGTTATGCCATGTATGATGATGCCTAAATGTACACTATAGCAGGCAGGAGTGATTCATCATTGCACGCACAATTGAATTGCAGGTTAAGGGCCAGTTCTATTCTGCCTTTTCAGAGCTTATTGTCAAAATAAGCCATAAAAGATGTAAAAAAGTCATTTTAGAGTTATGGGCTTGTGCTTAACTTATTTCGCTTTGGAGGGGGGTGTTTCGGGTAGAAGCTCAGTAAAAATCGAAGGGAAGGGGAATAGTGAAATGGCTTTGTTGTCTGCCTATATTACACTTAAAATTCCACTACTCACGCCCGCGTCACACCTGACCCTCAAGTAAAAACAAATACACAAGCGTTCATTGCCCTGCCCGCTTGCATCTCCTCCCTCCTTTCCCTCTACCTCGATCCCCTACCTGCAGCGCTAGGGTTCCTCCAGCGAGCCGTCGCCACTGGTCCCATCTGGCCTGGTCCTCGATGATGCTCTATCCAGCTAGGCTACATGGCTGGGGCTGCTCCTCCCTCTGGCGCCGCCCCTCATTCTCATGGTCTCCAGCAGCTGGTCCACTGTGGTCCGTCCAACGCACTACTCCGGCGGGCGCCGCACAACTACGGTCGATGCCACACTGAGGCAGAAGGCACCTTATTCCCCTCCCCTCCTCCTAGGCCGTGGCCTTGAGGTGCTGTTGAAGGATGAGCTCATCCAACAAGGTGAGGATCTCCTCTGATTTTTTTGCCAAATTTTCATTCTGATCCACTATACGACGAATTGCTATGAGCTGCTGCTGCTATATGATGAGTTGCTATAAGCTGCTCCTGCTGCTGCTATATGATGAATTGCTATGAGCTGCTCCTGCTGCTGGTATATGATGAATTGCTATGAGCTGCTCCTGCTGTGCTATATGATGAATTGCTATGAGCTCCTCCTGCTGCTGCTATATGATGAATTGCTATGAGCTGCTACTGGTATATGATGAATTGCACACTGCTCTGTATGATGAGTTGCTATGAGCTGCTGCTGCTATATGATGCTTTCAGGTGGTGCTGCTATATGATAATAACCAGCCACTTGGACTATCGAATTTCGATAAATAATTGTTCTTCATTTAAATTTGGGTCATGCGTTCTTTGTTTAAATTAGGCAATGGGATCTCTATGTAAGACATTGACCAAACTAGATTGTGCCAAGTAGATGGTATCTTTGTATTTTCAATAGTGATGGTCTGTTTTCCTATCATATTAATTATTGCACTGGGTTCAATTTTTGATGTTTGCAAGTTAAATTAATTTTCATATGGGCAGCAAAATGACAAAATATAATGCAATTTAGACTTCTCACTGATCATACCAAAGATAAGCTGAAAAGGAAGGCAATGAAAAGAACTGGTTGGCTTATTACCTGGAGCTTATATTCACAGGTGCTTATTTTCTTAGGATAACTCGTAATAACTGTCCATAAGAAACTTGGCCAATAGAACTGACATACAAATAACATGTCACAATGATTGCAATGGAGGAGTGACCTACCATAGCACACTGTATAGGCTCACCGCTGCCTCTCCTTTTTTTTGCGATGTTCCATGAAATTGCCACATACATCTTGTACTTTTTCATTGTGTAACCCTATATGCAAGTTGACACAGCTAATTTCAGGCATCTCTACATGATAATACATTGCATATCCCTTGCGCATATTTAAACCACCAATTAACGATTGTGTGTGTAGCATAAAATAGCCATGACTCTGTGTGCTGGACTAGTAGGCACTCTAAGGGAGCCTAGTGTAGTGCACTGGAATTCCTACATGCCACCTACGATTTTGTGTAATGTACTACCTCTGTTCCTAAATATGTCTTTGTAGAGATTCCAGTATGGAACACATACAGATGTATATAGATGCATTTTTGAGTGTAGATTCACTCATTTTGCTCTGTATGTAGCCTACAGTGGAATCTCTAGAAGGACTTATATTTAGGAACAGAGGTACGAGGT
Organism: Triticum aestivum; assembly: GCF_018294505.1. Lineage (NCBI taxonomy): Eukaryota > Viridiplantae > Streptophyta > Magnoliopsida > Poales > Poaceae > Triticum > Triticum aestivum. The sequence goes on from NC_057802.1 coordinate 133,818,960, forward strand.
AGTATCATGTATGACATCTACATATCTAATTTAGCAGCCAGTAGTAGAAATCATTGTCTGCACAAAGGGATTACTGGTCGAAAATCCTAGCAAAGCACACTGGCAGGCACACAACAATACAAGAGAGAGAGAGACACACTTACAAGATCATAACAATGCCTCAGTCCAGGATCTTGGTTGGCCAAGCTGTTAGATCTAGAAGAAACATCGTCCTTGTAGTTTTTGCTAGCTGCATAACATGTAACAGCGACCTGTTAGTATATTTGAATTACATCGGGCAGGTTACGCTGGACGGGTTTAAAGGTGACAAGTTGATACGTCTCTGTCGTATCTACTTTTCCAAACCCTTTTGCCCTTGTTTTGGACTCTAACTTGCATGATTTGAATGGAACTAACCCGGACTGATGATGTTTTCAGCAAACTTTCCATGGTGTTATTTATGTGCAGAAACAAAAGTTCTCAGAATGACCTGAAACTCCACGGAACATCTATTTGGAAAATAAGAAAAATACCGGAAGAAAAATCCACGTCAGGGGGCCCACACCCTGCCCATGAGGGTGGGGGCGCGCCTGCCCCCCTAGGGCGCGCCCACCTACCTCGTGGCCCCCCTGACGCTCCACCGACCTCAACTCCAACTCCATATATTCACTTTCGGGGAGAAAAAAATCAGAGAGAAGGATTCATCACGTTTTACGATACGGAGCCGCCGCCAAGCCCTAAAACCTCTCGGGAGGGCTGATCTGGAGTCCGTTCGGGGCTCCGGAGAGGGGGATTCATCGCCATCGTCATCATCAACCATCCTCCATCACCAATTTCATGATGCTCACTGACGTGCGTGAGTAATTCCATCGTAGGCTTGCTGGACGGTGATGGGTTGGATGAGATCTATCATGTAATCGAGTCAGTTTTGTTAGGGTTTGATCCCTAGTATCGACTATGTTCTGAGATTGATGTTGCTATGACTTTGCTATGCTTAATGCTTGTCACTAGGGCCCGAGTGCCATGATTTCAGATCTGAACTTATTATGTTTTCATGAATATATGTGAGTTCTTGATCCTATCTTGCAAGTCTATAGTCACCTACTATGTGTTATGATCCGGCAACTCCGAAGTGACAATAATCGGGACCACTCCGGGTGATGACCGTAGTTTGAGGAGTTCATGTATTCACTATGTGCTAATGCTTTGTTCCGGTACTCTATTAAAAGGAGGCCTTAATATCCCTTAGTTTCCATTAGGACCCCGCTTCCACGGGAGGGTAGGAAAAAAGATGTCATGCAAGTTCTTTTCCATAAGCATGTATGACTATATTCGAAATACATGCCTACATTACATTGATGAATTGGAGCTAGTTCTGTGTCACCCTATGTTATGATTGTTACATGATGAACCGCATCCGGCATAATTCTCCATCACCGATCCAGTGCCTATGAGCTTTTCACATATTGTTCTTCGCTTATTTACTTTTCCGTTGCTACTGTTACAATCACTACAAAACACCAAAAATATTACTTTTGCTACTGTTACTTTTGTTAACATTACCACTACTATCATACTACTTTGCTACTAAATACTTTGCTGCAGATACTAAGTTATCCAGGTGTGGTTGAATTGACAACTCAACTGCTAATACTTGAGAATATTCTTTGGCTCCCCTTGTGTCGAATCAATAAATTTGGGTTGAATACTCTACCCTCGAAAACTGTTGCGATCCCCTATACTTGTGGGTTATCAAGACTATTTTCTGGCGCCGTTGCCGGGGAGCATAGCTCTATTCTTTGAGTCACTTGGGATTTATATCTGCTGGTCACTATGAAGAACTTGAAAGACGCTAAGACAACAATTTATCCCTCAACTACGAGGGGAGGTAAGGAACTGCCATCTAGCTCAGCACTTGATTCACCTTCTGTTTTTAGTAAGCTTGCGACACCTAAACCTGCTTCTGCTATTCGTTCTGATATGTCGCATGTTATTGATGATGCCACTTCTGCTATGCATGATACTTATGATGAAACTACTTCTATGCTTGATACTACTGTGCCACTTAGTGAATTTCTTGATGAACAAATTGCTAGGGTTAGAGAGAAAGAAATTGTTGAAACTGATTATATTGATGAAAGTGATGATGAGGACTCGCCTGTTATCCCTGAGGGTTATATTTTTGAAAAAGAAGCTGCTTTAGCTATTTTAGCTTGCAAAGATAGATATGAGCTTAAGAGATTATTAGATAAATGGAGTCAGCAATCTCTTAATGCTAGAATGAAACCTGACCCTGCTTTTGCTACTTCACCTATCTGTGTTACTGATAAGGATTATGAATTCTTTGTTGATCCTGATATAATTACCTTGGTTGAATTTGATCCTTTTCATGGCTATGAATCTGAAACTGTTGTGGCACATCTTACTAAATTAAATGATATAGCCACCTTGTTCACTAATGATGAGAGATCTCGCTATCTTTATATCCTTAAAATATTTCCGTTCTCATTAAAGGGTGATGCTAAGATATGGTTTAATTCTCTTGATCCTGGTTGTGTGCGTAGTCCCCAGGATATGATTTATTACTTCTCTACTAAATATTTCCCTACTCATAAGAAATAAGCTGCTTTAAGGGATATATACAATTTTGTGCAAATTGAAGAAGAGAGTCTCCCACAAGATTGGGGGAGGCTTCTCAAGTTACTTAATGCTTTGCCTGATCATCCTCTTAAGAAAAATGAAATACTTGATATCTTTTATAATGGACTAACGGATGCTTCCAGAGATTACCTGGATAGTTGTGTTGGTTCCGTTTTCAGGGAAAGAACACCAGATGAAGCTGAAATTCTATTGAATAATATGTTGACAAATGAAAATAACTGGACACTTCCCGAGCCAGCTCCTGAGCCAGATCCCGAGCCAATTCCTAAACCAACTCTGAAGAAGAGAGGCGTTCTATTTCTCAGTCCTGAAGATATGCAAGAGGCAAAGAAATCTATGAAAGAAAAAGGTATAAAAGCTGAAGATGTTAAGAATTTACCTCCTATTGAAGAAATACATGGTCTTAATTTACCGCCTGTTGAAGAAACATATGATCTTAATCCATTACATATTGAAGAAACTCATGGTCTTGATAACCCGACACAGGTAGTAAAGGTAAATTCTCTCTATAGATATGATAAAGCTGAAATCCCTCCTACTAAAATTGCTAGCCAATGCTTGGATGAGTTTGATAACTTTATGGTTAAGCAAGAAGATTTCAATGCTTATTTTGGTAGACAATTAAAACAAAGTGCTTACATGATTGAACACTTGGGTGATTATCTATCTAGAGTTAAAGGTGAACTTAAACTCATTACTAAACATGCTTCTATGGTTACTACTCAAGTAGAACAAGAACTTAAAGCTCAAAATGATTTGCTCAATGAAATGAATAGTAAGAAAAATGATTATGCTGTTAGAGTGGCTACTAGAACTGGTAAAATGACTCAGGAACCTTTGTATCCTGAAGGCCACCCTAAGAGAATTGAGCAAGATTCCCAGAGAAATAATATTGATGCACCTAGTCCTTCTAAAAAGAAGAAAAATAAAAATGATAGGACTTTGCATGCTTCTAGTGAACCTATTGCTGAACCACCTGAGAATCCAAACGATATTTCTATCTCTGATGCTGAAACACAATCTGGTAATGAACATGAACCTAATGAAAATGCTAATGATGATGTTCATGACGATGCTCAACCTAGTAATGACAATGATGTAGAAATTGAACCTGCTATTGTCGGATGCGGGGTTCCGGCAAACCCTTAAGGTTCAAACACTGGGGTGCACGTGAAGTCTCTCCCTCCTACCAATCTACGCTCTAGCTCGCTAAATCTCGCGGATGAACTCGACGAACTTGCAACACATAAAGACACGGGGTTTATACTGGTTCGGGCCACCGTTGTGGTGTAATACCCTACTCCAGTGTGGTGGTGGTGGATTGCCTCTTGGGCTGATGATGAACAGTACAAGGGAAGATCAGCCTCCTGAGGTTGAGGTGTTCTTGTGCTTGTGTAGTTGAGGATGATCTGAACTAGTTTGGGATCAGTTGCCTCCTACTATGGTGGCTAGTCCTATTTATAGAGGCCCTGGTCCTCTTCCCAAATATCGAGCGGGAAGGGAGCCAACAACGGCGGGAAAATTTGAAGGGGGACAGCTAGTACGAGCTATCCTGACAAAAGCGGTCTTCGCCTGTGAAAAGCCCTGGGGTGACGCCGTCTTGGGCTCCACGATGACCTCCGCCTTGCTGTCCTCCTGGTCTTGGTCTCGTTGCACCAATATGGCAACCTTTGCCTGATGCCTCGGTACTCTTCGCCTGCGCTGGCCTCCTTAGCACCAAAGAGGAAATAAGGACGCTGCGCGCACCGGCGCCCGCCTGGCACCCGCCTGGTACCGTTCGTCATGGCTCACGTCACGAGAGCCTCGTGAGGTTTGCCTTGCCTTGATATCTCCGCTCCTTGTGAGCCTGCCTGGCTAGGCCACTCCAGAGGAGGTCTTGCGTCGTCTGCCTCACGAGGCTTGGACCCTCGCGAGGGTCTTGGGTGCCTTGTTGACGAAGATTGGTCGTACGGCCTGCTGCTTAGCCACGCTGTGGGCCGCAGGCAGGCAAGTCTGGGGACCCCCGTTCCCAGAACGCCGACAGTAGCCCCCGGGCCCAAGGTGCGCTCGGGCTTGGCTTCGCGGCAAAGCCAAGGGTCAAGTTCGGAGCACAGCGGGCCCCAAAAGCCTGCGGCCTCGATTGACGCGTGGCGGTTGATTGGACGTGGGCGTCTCCACTTCCCCACGCTGCCTTTGAATCCGCCTGGCTATGCGGCCCCTGCGGCCTACACAGTTATTCCTCCACCTCCTGCGCCTCGCTTCCCCAATTCCCCTGCTTCCTTGTGGCTCTGCTTCTCTTCTGCAATCCGACTTGCGCTCCGCCTGCTCCATCGCCATGGCGCTGAAACAAGCTGAGAAGGGGAAGAGTCCTCTGTCTCTTCCAGCTGCGTCTCCGTCCTTTGCGCCGGTGCTTGGCCGGTCTAGGGTGCTCAACGACGAGGCCACGGACAAGGTGCGCCCGATGCTCGCTTCCAGCTTCAATGAGTGGGGGGAGACGGTGGCTTGGCCCGCGTCTCGCACTCGCACGGCTCAGACGGCCACCGAGGTCCCAATCTTCATAGATGCCCTCTGGGCTGGCCTGATTCCTACCTTCTCCGCCTTCTTCATGCTGTGCTTGAGCATTATCAGATCCACATGCTGCATCTCGACCCTCAGTCTGTGACTCTTCTTGCTTTCTTCGCCTTCGTGTGCGAAGCCATGGTGGGCACCGCTCCTTCGGTGGCTCTCCTCCGTCACTTCTTCTCACTGCATCTGGCCGACCCTCAGCAATGCTCGGGGTGCGTGAGCTTCCAGGCCGTGGCTGCGACGGCGGGTGAGGGGATCGATTTCGAGCTTCCTCCATCCACGAGCGAATTCCGGATACGATGGGTGTTCGTCGATGCCGGTGTGCTCAGTCCTCTGCTTCAGGCTCCGTCGGGGCCCGCCGTTCCTAACTCCGGCTGGAGCCATCAGCGGCTCGCGAGCCCCGGCCTTGCCCACGTCTGGCTCAGGTTGCGGTTGTTGAAGGATCGCGGCGTAACTGCACCGATGGTGGTGAAGGAATTCGTCCAACGCCGGGTCGCTCCGCTTCAGCGCCATTCTCGCCCAATGTGGACCTTGCTCACCAACCAGGACCACATGAGGTTTCAGGAGTCCGGGCTCCTCCTCGGGATGCGGCGAACAGTGCTCAAGGTCCTGATGGGTGTCTTTCTGCCGGCCGAACTGCCTGGGAAGAACTGCTTGCTATACCGCTGCAAGAATAAGGATGAATGTGTAAAGGACATGCCTCTCTTCGATGAATGGGGGCCGCGGCCGATCGGCCTGGAGGGGCCTCGTGAGAACCCCGTCGTCGTGGTTCCCTTCCTTGCCCCTGATGCTGAGCTCGCCCCAAGTGACGGTGCAGGTGGGCGAGCTCAGGCGGAGGCCGGCGGCTCGAGTGCTGAGGAGCACGTGCCGAGTGGTGATCCTGGGGCATCGTCCTCAGGAGCCTGCCACTCCCCTCCTGAGGCGTCGGTTGCTAAGGAGACGCTGCATGCGACTTCTGAGGCCAAGGCTCAAGGAGCCTCGGGAGGTCGTGGTGAAACGGTGCCCGGCTGTTCGCCGCAACCGGGCTCCCCTGAAGATATTCTTCCAAGCTCTTCTTCGGCCCTGCTGCGCACCGGCCGTCACGTCCAGCGTTTCGGTCGTCTTTGTGTGGACTTCGAGGAGCTCCGCAAGAGGAAAGGATCTCCCAGCGGCAGCAACATCTTTGGACCGCTGAAGCAGAGGAAGTACATCGCCGTTGACGTGTAAGTATCGTACCGCTGTGGCTCTCTATGTACTACTTTCTTCTTCTGACGCCAGTCTTTCAGGGCTCCTTCCACTGAGGCTGCTGAGTCTCCTGAGAAACGGCCTCCTTCTTCCTTAACTCTTCCGCCGGCCTCGAGCGCTCTGAGTCCGCTGGTTGCCCCTGGAGCAGGGTTGGTTGAAGGGGCACTCCTGCCTTCCTGGCACGCTGAACCTGCGGCCTCATCGCTCCTCCCCCTTGGTCTGGCGTGGAGCTTGGCAGGCATGCCCAAGACACCTTCGCTGGTCTTTGACGGCAACTTGTTGGCTTCGATCTTCGGCTCCTCTTCGAGCAGCGAGCCCCAGCCGGCTTGGGCTTCTCGCGAGGACGGGCTGGTGTCGGGTGTGGCGCCAGCCCCCAGCCCCCTGCCGAGGGGTGGCGCGCCGCTTGGCGCCCCGCCTGCAGCCCCCGAGGTGGAGGACGAAGAAGGCCGGGCATTCGAGCTTGAGCACGAGCGGAGCGTGGTTCGCCATGAGCTCTTCCAGGAGGCGATGAACGCGATAAGCCGACTTGGTGAAGAGCTCGCGAGTGTCGATTCGCGTCTTGAGGCTGAAGGTCTCCGGCTGGCGGAGGAGTGGTGCAAGCTGAAGGTGGCCATCAACCTCGGCCACTATCAGCGTGACCTTGAGAATGCGAAGGCCGAGGCGTCTCTCAAGGTTTCCCACGAATCCTGCTCACGAGCCTTGGAAGAGGCTCACGAGGCTGATCGCCGCCGTGAGGCTGCGGAGAAGCGCGTGTGGGAGCTACAGGCCTGGAGCGCGTCTCTTGAGCAGCAAGTGGAGGCGCGCAGGGCCGCTCTTGCGTCGCTGAGGGGGACGCCCGCGGAGGAAGAGGAGGTCCGGAAGCGTGAGGAGGCGCTGGCCCTGGAGGTCATGGAGCGTAGCCGCGAGCTCGAGCAACTGGAGACGAGGGAGCGTCAAGTTGCCCAAGCAGAAGACGCCGTCGGGGCTCGTGAGGCTGGAGTTGAGGAGGAGGGGAACCACCGGGTGGCCGAGGTTCGCGCGGACCTGGAGGGCAGGTACGACCTGAAGCTGAAGCTCACGGGCGTGGAGGATGAGGGCCGGGCCGCTGCCCTCAGGCCCAGGTTGGACGAGGCTGAGAGGCGCGCGGAAGCCACGACCGCCGCCCTGGTCACGGCGCAGGCGTACTTGGCCTCTGCCCGCGCTGAGCTGCATTCCCTCTGGAGGCGGGTTGATGACGCAGAGGCCGTCGCGAGGCAAAACACAGAGGAGGTGCTCCACCGTCGAACGATGGAGCGCGAGCATGCCCCTATGCTTCAGGATCTCCGGAACAGGGCCAATATCGCCTGGGCCATATTTGCGACGTGGAGGCGCCGACCCCTCACTCAAATGATTATGCCAGCCACCTGACCTTCTTCACCGAGGTGGTGACGCGCCTGGAGGCTCGATCTGCCAGAGCTCGCCAGCTTGTGGAGGAAAGGGGGCGTGGCCTGCTCGAGCGCGCTTTCTCCCGTGTCTTTAGCCACCTCCTGAATGTCGACCCCAACTTTGACTTTGACGCCGCCATCGCCCCCGTACCCACGGTTGTCCGGGGCGACCTAGCGCGCTGGGTTGAGGACCATGTGGACGCATTGGTCAGGGCCTTCGCTTCGGAGGATGACGCGGTGGTGGTCGTTGCAGACGAAGGCGATGTGGTCGACGGTGGTGACGGGGGCGTCGCCGATGGCGGCGATGATGCCGATGAAGATGACAACGACGCGAGTGACGCGTCTGCGGGTGATGTAGCGAGCGACATTTCTAGCTGATCCCTTGTTCTCCTGTCATTTCTTCCTGCGCACAAACTCGGGCGTAGCCCTTGGAAACTTGTAAGAGCATTTTGAGAGGGGGAGCCCCTCATGTAAGCAAATTGCAGTTTTTACTTTTCTATGCGATGTGAGTTTGCGTCCTCGTGAACTTGTGAATCCTGATGCGAGTTTTCTGTCTTGGTTTACCTTAGTCAGCGCCGTCAAAAGGGGCCCCACGAGAGGTGAGCACCAGTTGCAGTGTTAGCGCGCGCTTGGCGCGCACGTGCTTCGCGCAGTCCCGCTCGTGAGGAGCTCATGAGGGAAAGGCGACGGACATGAGTCCCAGACAAAACAAGATCCAGAAGGCAAGGAATTGCTCAAACGAGAAAAGCCCCCCCCCCCCACCCCCCACCCCCGCGCACATCAATAAAACTCAGCTTCAACTCAAATCCAAATCCAGAAGGCAAAGCTACTGAAAGAGAGAGATCCAAAGCAAAAGGCTACGTCCGACACCTAGTCTAGTCTTCTGGTCTTCATGTCTTCTCACCAGCGCGGAGCTAAGTGCTGCCACTAGGCGTGGGAGGGAGCCCCAGGGCCTGAGGCCGGCACCCTTGAGACTCCGGGGCGTGTACATCCCCAACTCATTATTATGTGAGAGTGTCACGGGCGGCGAGCTTCACAGGCACTGGGCCTTCTTCACAGGTACCGGCCTTGCTTCATATCACCAGACGAGGGCCCCGCCTTATGCCACCCTCGACCTCCTCTGAGCCGACCGGTCACCAGGACGACACAGAGGAGGGAAAGAGGACGCCAGTGGTTCCCTCGGCGACCATAGGTCCTCTGCCGGGGGAAGGGTTGTCGAGGCCTCCCCGGCAGAGGGCCTACCTCCGGGTGTCGTCAGGCGTCGCGCGCCGCGGGGAGGGGCCTTGCTCCTGGATCCTCTCAATGGCCCCCAGCATGTCTCCCTTGTTGGAAGGGGTGCCGCCGTGCCTGGGTCGTCGATCGACACTGCAACCTGGTTCATCTGTAGTCCATGGTTAGCATAAGCCTGTTCCTGAGAGACTAGCGGTACCCTGTAATTGCCGCTACTGGCGCGATCGTTGTGGTTCTCCGTTGGTTCTTGGAAGGCTTCGGCTCCTAGCGCCCCTCTCCCCAATCTTCTCCAACGAATGAGCCGATGTCGTCCTCTGGTGCGTACCCTTGGTCCATCATGCGGGGCACGTAGGCTTCCGGGGCCGTCACCCCGAACACCTCGCCGTGGTGCCCCACGCTCCATGTTGCTCCGCCCATGATGGCGTCCTGGGGATGACAATATGGCATCTGGCCGGGACCATGGGGGTGACGCTTGCACTCGTGCTTGTCGGGGGCGGCATGGGGGAGTTGGAGCCCCCTACGCCGCCGGCCGTGCTGATGTTGATGAAGCCCCCGGGCGTAGTTGATGGCGCGCAGATGTGGTGAGATTCGCCGCACGGCCCTCCAGTGGCCTGGGGGGAGTCGATAGCAGAAGGGTGGTGCTCCCGACGCTGCTGCGTCCAGCAGCTCAGCAACACGCTCAAGCAGCGTGTCCCGGCCGCTCTCCATCAGGCTGCATCGCAGCAGCTCCCTTGCGACCGTGAGTGTCGCCCGCATGTTTGCTTGCTCCCGCCGTGAGTGCGGCGCTGTTGCCGCTGCGTGACTTGCCGCTCTTGCCACGGCTCGTGCTTGTCGTGGGGTGAGGGTGGATGACGCCTGGCCGCGCTGCCCGCGCCTGACGGGGTTTGGCGGCGCCCGTGCCGCTGGCAGTGCAGGGTCGAGACCTTCATGGGCAGGCGGCGCTACCCGGGCTGGCCAGGCTGCCCAGCGGTCGGAGCCGGCCCTTGAATCGCCAGACATCGTGGCTGGGGAGCGTCGGAGAGCTGGCTGGCGGAGAAGAAGCTCCGGCGCACCCCTGCCTGGCGCGCCAAATGTCGGATGTGGGGTTCCGGCAAACCCTTAAGGTTCGAACACTAGGGTGCACGCTAAGTCTCTCCCTCCTACCGATCTACGCTCTAGCTCGCTAAGATCTCACAGATGAACTCGACGAACTTGCAACACATAAATACACGGGGTTTATACTGGTTCGGGCCACCGTTGTGGTGTAATACCCTACTCCAATGTGGTGGTGGTGGATTGCCTCTTGGGCTGATGATGAACAGTACAAGGGAAGAACAGCCTCCTGAGGTTGAGGTGTTCTTGTGCTTGTGTAGTTGAGGATGATCTGAACTAGTTTGGGATCAGTTGCCTCCTACTGTGGTGGCTAGTCCTATTTATAGAGGCCCTGGTCCTCTTCCCAAATATTGAGCGGGAAGGGAGCCAACAACGGCGGGCAAATTTGAAGGGGGACAGCTAGTACGAGCTATCCTGACAAAAGCAGTCTTTGCCTGCGAAAAGCCCTCGGGTGACGCCATCTTGGGCTCCACGATGACCTCCGCCTTGCCGTCCTCCTGGTCTTGGTCTCGTTGCACCAATATGGCAACCTTTGTCTGATGCCTCGGTACTCTTCGCCTGCACTGGCCTCCTTAGCACCAAAGAGGAAATAAGGACGCTGCACGCACCCGTGCCCGCCTGGCACACGCCTGGTACCGTTCGTCATGGCTCACGTGTAACACCCACGATGCGACTATATCTCCCACATGTCGAGGCACGACTTAGAGGCATAACCGCATTGTGGTTTTGTCGCAAGAAGGGTCATCTTCACACAATCCCATGTAATGAACAAGAATGGGATAAAGAGTTGGCTTACAATCGCCACTTCACAGAATACATAAATAAATCATACATCAATCAGAGTACACACATAGGTCCGACTACGGAACCAAAAGAAAAGAAGACAACCCCAAATGCTAGATCCCCGATCGTCCCAACCGGGCTCCACTACTGATCATCAGGAAACGAAACATAGTAACGACCAAGGTCCTCGTCGAACTCCCACTTGTGCTCGGTTGCATCACCTGCACTGGTATCTTCGACACCTGCAACTGTTTTGGAAGTATCTGTGAGTCACGAGGACTCAGCAATCTCACACCCGCGAGATCAAGACTATTTAAGCTTATGGGTAGGAGAAGGTAGTGAGGTGGAGCTGCAGCAAGCACTAAGCATATATGGTGGCTAACATACGCAAATAAGAGCGAGAAGAGAAGCAACGCAATGGTCGTGAACTAGAAGTGATCCTGAAACTACTTACGTTCATACATAACCCAAACCGTGTTCACTTCCCGGACTCCGCCGAAAAGAGACCATCACGGCTACACACGCGGTTGATGTATTTTAATTAAGTCAAGTGTCAAGTTCTCTACAACCGGACATTAACAAATTCCCATCAGCCACATAACCGCGGGCACGGCTTTCGAAAGATAATACCCTGCAGGGGTGTCCCAACTTAGCCCATTATAAGCTCTCACGGTCAACGCAGGATATTCCTTCTCCCGGGAAGACCCGATCAGTCTCAGAATCCCGGTTTACAAGACATTTTGACAATGGTAAAACAAGACCAGCAAAGCCGCCCGATGTGCCGACAAATCCCGATAGGAGCTGCACATATCTCGTTCTCAGGGCAACACCGGATGAGACTAGCTACGAGTAAAACTAGCCCTCAAGTTTCCCCAAGGTGGCCCCGCAGGCAGCTCGGTTCGGACCAACACTCGAAGGAGCACTGGCCCGGGGGGGGGGGGTCTAAATTAAAGATGACCCTTGAGTCTGCAGAACCCAAGGGAAAAAGTCTTAGGTGGCAAATGTTAAAACCAAGGTTGGGCCTTGCTGGAGGAGTTTTATTCAAAGCGAACTGTCAAGCGGGTCCCATAAATCACCCAACCGTGTAAGGAACGCAAAATCAAGGAACATAACACCGGTATGACGGAAACTAGGGCGGCAAGAGTGGAACAAAACACCAGGCATAAGGCCGAGCCTTCCACCCTTTACCAAGTATATAGATGCATTAATTAAATAAGAGATATTCTGATATCCCAACATATCCATGTTCCAACATGGAACAAACTTCATCTTCACCTGCAACTAGCAACGCTATAAGAGGGGCTGAGCAAAAGCGGTAACATAGACAAACAACGGTTTGCTGGGAAAGGTGGGTTAGAGGCTTGACATGACAATATGGGAGGCATGATATAGCAAGTGGTAGGTAGCGTGGCATAGCAATAGAGCGAACAACTAGCAAGCAAAGATAGAAGTGATTTCGAGGGTATGGTCATCTTGCTTGAAATCCCGCTAGGAAGAAGATCAAGTCCATGAAGAAGACAAACAGATGGAGTCGAACGAATCCTCACAACTCCGGAACGAAACCGAAGCTAATGAGAGAAGCAACCCGGAAAGAAACAAACGACATAGTAAACAACCATCACATAAACATGGCATGATGCAAAATCAAGTATGATGCATGTCCGACTTAATGAGCATGGCATGGCTAAGTGCAACAAACAACACTACAAATTAAGTGGAGCTCAATATGCAACGACTTGCATATTGACGAAACACCACATTCAAGTTATTTAGTTCTCTCTTGGTTATGTACCCAACAATATTAAATGTTATTAAACATGGCAAAATGGATGAAGCATAAGTAAACTAACTATTTAGGCAAGTTTCAATGAGGCCGGAAACACAAACAACAATTCCTAAAAATCCCCATGTCATTTAGCAATTTTAATGCAAACATCAATTTTAGACATTTTAAATGTTGTTAACATGATGCGGATGGCATATGCAAGTTCTATGCAATTTAATGAAAATATTGACTTGAGCAAGATACGAGGCATTTGTCATCATGGCGGAAAGAAAGGGTGTCACGACGACGATTCCGAAAATGATGCCACGGTAACATATCGGTTCCGGTACCTCATGGAGATACCGGTGCAAAAGAAAGTGTGCGGATGTGCGGAACATGCTAAAGATGGTGGGGTGCTCCCGACTACCGGGTTCCCACGAGTTAGTGGCATGGAAACGAGTGACGATTTGGACACGGTGCAACCACGAGCATCTCATACAACACATGCATTCGGTCCACGGCGGTCGTCTCGTCATTATACCTTTGAAGCGTGCATTCGGGATGGATCGAGTTCGTAGTGGAAGTAGTGGCTCACAAGTCCGAGAGGAAGTAGTCGTTCATGTTCCGTAGATGCTCGGGGTCACGACAAGGAACTTGACGTCCACAGGGTCTTCGCGGGTCGACGGTAGTCGTAGACGTTTCGTAGTCGTTTGAGTCATCGGTAGAGGAACTTGGTGGTCCATGTAGTCGAACTTGGCGCATCCGAGGGGTACTTGGTGAAATGACGTAGCCGTACACGGGTCGTAGAGGTACTTGGCGTCCCTGAGTCGAGGTTAGTGGTTCCCTTGGCGTTGTATTCGCGCATGGTGATGAGCGTCGGGGTACTTGATGGTCTCGAACTCCAAAGTGGTACAAGGAGAGATGCACGGCCGTGGTCATCTTCGGACCTGGGGCTCCATGATGGCGCCGTGGTGGTCTTGCAGCAACAGCAGCAGCAAGCCATCGGGAAGGAGATGGTCGCGGCAGAGGATGAAGCAGAGGAGCAGCAGTGCGAGGTCGGGCTTGCGGGAGGGTGGAGCGACGGGAACTGCAGTGGACGAGGCGGAGGCGCTCGATCCTCGGGCACGAGCGGGAGACGGTTAGCAGCGGACGAAGACGGCTGCTGGAAGTCGAGGTTGTCGGCGGACTTGGTCGCCAGAGGCGGGGACGCGGGAAGGAGGTTCGATGACGACCGGTGCTGGGGGCTCCGGCGAACTCCGACCAAAACAGAGGGGACGAGTGGCGCGGGGCTCCTGCTGGGCGGGAGGACGACGGATGCGGGCGCAGGTACTCGAGGAGCTCCTCTCCTCGAGCGCTCGGGCGACGGGGACTTGGCGAGGAGGAGGCGCGGGAACACCGGTTCCATCCGGGAACGAGGCGGGGCGAGCTGGGCGGCCTGGTGGGACGCGCGATGGAAGGTGCCAGGAGGAAGGAGGGGATCGAGGAGAAGAGCCCTTCTCCTGTGTGTGTGGTGGCGGCAAGGGAACGAGAGGGAGAGAGTGGAGAGGATGAGAGATGGGATAGCTCGGGCTAGGATTAGAGCTGGAGCGCGGCTGGGCCTAGGGATGGGCCTTAGAGGCCGGCCCAGTAGAGAGGGAAGTGGCCAGAGGCCTGGCGGCTGGGCTCTCTCTTCTCTCTCTCTCTCTCTCTTATTTTCTAAGAAACAGAAAATAACAAAGAAGAGAAGGAGAAGAAAGGAGGTGTTGGGGAAGAAGTTTGGCACGTGGATAATCTTCCTGGATTCGCAAAAATGCGCTTGGTCTGAGAAAATAGAAGTTGGCACGAATGCAAGATTTAAATTCAAACACATTTGAATTTAATTCAAATGGTTTGAACTAGGACAAGGTTTAGGAGTGTCCAAAATGTTGAGATTTTTGGTGGAGCTCCGGAAAGTGAAGAAAGAATTTATGCAAAAGTTTGAGGTCAAGAATATTAAGATAGAAAAGGCATGGAATTAAATTGCACGTGTGTTATGGTCAACTCCAATTAATGGAATATTTTAATATAGCTCCCTAATAATATTGGGAGGATATATGTTATAAAGAGAAATCACCATGTGCATTTCCCTTGATTTAAATGGATCGAAGATCCATGCAATTTACTTAGTTGAGTTTAAAAAAATTAAATGACATGATGGCATGATGACATGATGCAATGCAAGAGTTGCAACAAACAAAACAAATCACACGGAGAACACGAAATATATGGAAGTCTTCTGGAGCGTCGGTCTCGGGGCGTTACAACACTCCACCACTACAAGGGGATCTCGTCCCGAGATCTAGGATGGCACCGGAGAGAAACGGAAGAGGAAGAGAAGAGGTAAAACAAAGTTGCTTCTTTGACAAACGAGTGAAACCAAAGAACCTTGAGAAGTCGCTAAGCTTGAAGAAATGACACAACGGAGGTGAACAAAATTTAAAACACTCCGTTCAGCAAGAGGAACAAGGGACATTGCGAGAACCTTGTAGGTTGAAGGACATGAAACAAGAGCTTAACGGATCAAAATTAATATGAAAGCACACCGGTAGAAAAGAGAAACAAGGAACAAGAATGACATAATTTGGACAACACTCCGATAGAAAATGGAAGGAATTAACATGAACTTGAGAAGATGGGATGACACTTGATGAAATCAGCAACACACTGCCTCCGGAACTATTGAAAAAAAATGGCACAAGGGGTAAGAAAGATTTTAGACCGCACTCTGGTTGAGGAAGGAGGCAAAACTTGATAAGATGAGAGAGCTCGAATGAAAACACGACACTCCGGTTAAATGGATAAGCAAGGAAAAGAACACGATCTCCAAAATGAGATGATGGGTGAATATAACAACATCCCAAAGCCTCTGGAATGAAAGGATGGAAGCTAGATTGTTGTAAAGAAAGAAGGGAGAAACAACTGACAGTTTCTATCACACTTGAATTTGAAAAGCATCCTTACAAAGAAGAGTTGAACGGAGTTGTTGGAAAACCAACAACGAAAAGAATAAGCTTGTAGTGGGCTTATGGAAACATCTCAACATTATGAGGTGACAAACGGCCACTAAAGGAAGCCATTGGTTTGAGTGAGAGCACCAAGGCAATGAAAAACTTCTTTCACCATGAGGATAGGAGAACACTTGGATCATTGATAAGCACCATAATAGCAACATTCCTTAGGGAAGGCTTTAGGTGAAACATGACACAAGATAAATCCAACGAAGAGATTGGTGGATTTAAAATATCTCATTCTTGACAACATGTGAATCATGAAACGCGAACTCAAATTGTCAAGAATGACATAACACCACATCAAATGATAAGGTAGAACGAATTGCACTTTAGAATGCAAGATGAAGAATGCTTGAACTCCTCAAGACAAACATGTGTTGAGCACCATGTTTATTTTAGAGTATAGCTTGACGGATCATAACTTCGAGAGAAATCTTTAAGAACAATTGAAGAATGAAAAGAATCCTTGACGAACCACCATGTAGAGCCTCCATGAAGAACTCCGGTAAACAAAAGGATGATAGAAAGAAAGAGAAGTTGACAACACAAGGTGAAGCCTTGTGATGATTTAGAGGAGCTTCGCGACGAGATAATGCGGAAAACTTGGAGCTCCGGAAGAAGATGAACACATATAACTGAGAAATTGATACAATTACGAACTCCGAAAGAAGGAATTAATCACTTGGATGAAACAATAATAAGAATTACGTTATGCGTATCCTTCGCCAATTTAAATTGATGACAAGCAACGGATTTTTGGCATACTACTTATTCTCGTTGAAAAAGGATTGAAGAGAGATATTGCTCAACTTGGGAAGGTCTTCAACGAACCGTCGGTAGGATTGGAAAGAACGAATGAATTGATATGATAACCAAGGAAGAGAACTCTTGAACGAACCACCGTAAGAATTGAAAATGAACAAAGAAAAGATAAAGAAACACCGGGAAGAATTATAAAAAAATGAAGATACTTCAGAGAATTTAGATACATGAGAACGAAGAGATCATGAACTGATTAGAGGATATTTGAACGATGCACCGGTAAGATTTTGGAGAACGAGAGCTGAAAGCTGGAATGAATAATTCTGAGATGATGGCCTTTGGATGATCAAGAAACGAAAACAACTCATGAAATGCTCCGGATGGGTATGAAAAGAATTCTCACAATCGAAAACAGTTATGAGAGGATGGCATAAGCTAGAACTATGAATCTTTAAGAGAACGGACCAAGATTTAGGAGAAATCCTCCTTCGGTCTTCAAATGTTGAGAATGATGATGAGAAACACCACCATGAATTGTTGAGGCACTCTGGAATGACAATTAGAAAGATTGAACGAACGATGAAAAGAATTTGAAAGATCCTGGAGAAAGACTTTTGACTGATGATAATTCATTCTTACGTCAAACTTTGAAATGAATTTGAGAATAGCTCCGGGAAAATTAGAAGAGTCGGGTAAGATCCTGGGAAAAGACCTGTGGGTTTGGGACCACTCAAAAGATACACCGTTGAATGATTAAAAGAAAGATTGCGCTGGTTGAATTAAATGGCTCAAAAGAGATAACAACCTCGAGATAGCTTGAACGGATTGGGAATGGAAATGCGAATCTTCTGAGATATCTTCAGCACTCCAGATAACATGAATAGCAAGAGGTGGATGATAAAGAGATGCACCGACATGAGAAAGCATTTGAAACGAGGAAAAGAATACGATCAACACTGAAAGCTTGACTTGAGTCCATCGGAGAAGAAAAAGAATGAAGAATAATAAACTTGAAGCTCCGTTAGTATCTTCATGGGAAATCACCGGATAAGAACATTGAAAGAAAAGAATGAAGAGACTTCGCATCAATAAAAAGGATACTTGATTAAGAAATCTGAGTCCTTGAAGAAAAAGGGTGGGAGGGCGGGAAAAACAAAGGCAACTTGGGGCATATGGAATAAACACCGTTGAGAAAAATTATAATTGATCTTGCGGATGGGAAGAATGATGGGATCATCTCGAAGAGAAACGCACCAGTTGGAAATAGAATTAAGATGGCAATCTCGATGGTCAAGAAGGATTAGTATCCCCATAGAAATATGAGAACACCACCTAGAATAAGGTAGGGAATCAACACTTGACACTGAAGCAACTCGAATACCACAAATTAAAACAAAACAAAGGATTGGATCGCAGAATAAGCCGGAAACAAACATATGATAGATCCCATATTGTATCATGTGTGTGTAGGAAAGATAATCTAGGAGCTACTTGAATTCCCACTTATAAACTCCTGAAACTTTCTGGTTATGCAATCAGGTGTTGGGGATATAGGGGACGCAATATATCTCACCCAAACTAACAATCCCTAGATCCAGCTGTATCCATCCTTCAACACATAACCAAGAAACCTTCGGAAATCATTTACCTCAACCTTCGAAAAGCATCCATTATACGAGTTATGGCAATACTCCCGAACTCCCGCCCCAGTACTGGGTGGCGTCGAGGTGATCTCACCAACAACTGCATAAAAGAGATTTTCGATGTCGGCAAAACTCAGGTATTCCAGAACTGCAACGATAAAATTGTGACGACAACACCTCGGAGCTCAACTCCCCGGGACACTGCCACAACCCCTAAATGTCAGGAGGCACCAAGAACAATGTTCTCGTCACAAGAATATCGGAACGATTCCAAGATACCCGCGTGATCCTAATTTTTTTTTGTGAAATTTGAGGAGAGAAGAGTCAAAACTTCTACGTCAGGAGACCTCACCGGAGCGACGAAGGGACTGAGGAGTAAAAAGAATCCTACTCTCTGATATATATAATCCTAAGACTCAAAACAATTTTGTTCTAGACTCAATAACGCTAGCGATTCGATCAAGCAGGGGGCTCCTAAGTCGGGGCTGGTTCTGATTACCAACTTGTAACACCCACGATGCGGCTATATCTCCCACGTGTCGGGGCACGACTTAGAGGCATAACCGGATTGTGGTTTTGTCGCAAGAAGGGTCATCTTCACACAATCCCATGTAATGAACAATAATGGGATAAAGAGTTGGCTTACAATCGCCACTTCACACAATACATAAATAAATCATACATCAATTAGAGTACACACATAGGTCCGACTACGGAACCAAAAGAAAAGAAGACAACCCCAAATGCTAGATCCCCGATCGTCCTAACCGGGCTCCACTACTGATCATCAGGAAACGAAACATAGTAACGACCAAGGTCCTCGTCGAACTCCCACTTGAGCTCGGTTGCATCACCTGCACTGGTATCTTCGACACCTGCAACTGTTTTGGAAGTATCTGTGAGTCACGAGGACTCAGCAATCTCACACCCGCGAGATCAAGACTATTTAAGCTTATGGGTAGGAGAAGGTAGTGAGGTGGAGCTGCAGCAAGCACTAAGCATATATGGTGGCTAACATACGCAAATAAGAGCGAGAAGACAAGCAACGCAACGGTCGTGAACTAGAAGTGATCAAGAAGTGATCCTGAAACTACTTACGTTCATACATAACCCAAACCGTGTTCACTTCCCGGACTCCTCCGAAAAGAGACCATCACAGCTACACACGCGGTTGATGTATTTTAATTAAGTCAAGTGTCAAGTTCTCTACAACCGGACATTAACAAATTCCCATCCGCCACATAACCGCGGGCACGGCTTTCGAAAGATAATACCCTGCAGGGGTGTCCCAACTTAGCCCATTATAAGCTCTCACGGTCAACGAAGGATATTCCTTCTCCCGGGAAGACCTGATCAGTCTCGGAATCCCGGTTTACAAGACATTTCGACAATGGTAAAACAAGACCAGCAAAGCCGCCCGATGTGCCGATAAATCCCGATAGGAGCTGCACATATCTCGTTCTCAGGGCAACGCCGGATGAGAGTAGCTGCGAGTAAAACCAGCCCTCAAGTTTCCCCAAGGTGGCCCAGCAGGCAGCTCGGTTCGGACCAACACTCGAAGGAGCACTGGCCCGGGCGGGTCTAAATTAAAGATGACCCTTGAGTCTGCAGAACCCAAGGGAAAAAGGCTTAGGTGGCAAATGTTAAAACCAAGGTTGGGCCTTGCTGGAGGAGTTTTATTCAAAGCAAACTGTCAA
Source organism: Triticum aestivum (assembly GCF_018294505.1). Classification (NCBI taxonomy): domain Eukaryota; kingdom Viridiplantae; phylum Streptophyta; class Magnoliopsida; order Poales; family Poaceae; genus Triticum; species Triticum aestivum. The sequence continues at coordinate 133,838,772 of NC_057802.1, forward strand.
GGGGGTCCCATAAATCACCCAACCGTGTAAGGAACGCAAAATCAAGGAACATAACACCGGTATGACGGAAACTAGGGCGGCAAGAGTGGAACAAAACACCAGGCATAAGGCCGAGCCTTCCACCCTTTACCAAGTATATAGATGCATTAATTAAATAAGAGATATTGTGATATCCCAACATATCCATGTTCCAACATGGAACAAACTTCATCTTCACCTGCAACTAGCAACGCTATAAGAGGGGCTGAGCAAAAGCGGTAACATAGCCAAACAACGGTTTGCTGGGAAAGGTGGGTTAGAGGCTTGACATGGCAATATGGGAGGCATGATATAGCAAGTGGTAGGTAGCGCGGCATAGCAATAGAGCGAACAACTAGCAAGCAAAGATAGAAGTGATTTCGAGGGTATGGTCATCTTGCCTGAAATCCCGCTAGGAAGAAGATCAAGTCCATGAAGAAGACAAACAGACGGAGTCGAACGAATCCTCACAACTCCAGAACGAAACCGAAGCTAACGAGAGAAGCAACCCGGAAAGAAACAAACAACATAGTAAACAACCATCACATAAACATGGCATTATGCACAATCAAGTATGATGCATGTCCGGTTTAATGAGCATGGCATGGCTAAGTGCAACAAACAACACTACAAATTAAGTGGAGCTCAATATGCAACGAGTTGCATATTGACGAAACACCACATTCAAGTTATTTAGTTCGCTCTTGGTTATGTACCCAACAATATTAAATGTTATTAAACATGGCAAAAGGGGTGAAAAATAAGTAAACTAACTATTTAGGCAAGTTTAAATGAGGCCGGAAACACAACCAACAATTCCGAAAAATCCCCATGCCATTTAGCAATTTTAATGCAAACATCAATTTTAGACATTTTAAATGTTGTTAACATGATGCGGATGGCATATGCAAGTTTTATGGAATTTAATGAAAATATTTACTTGAGCAAGATACGAGGCATTTGTCATCATGGCGGAAAGAAAGGGTGTCACGACGACGATTCCGAAAATGATGCCACGGTAACATATCGGTTCCAGTAGCTCATGGAGATACCGGTGCAAAAGAAAGTGTGCGGATGGGCGGAACATGCTAAAGATGGTGGGGTGCTCCCGACTACCGGGTTCCCACGAGTTAGTGGAATGGAAACGAGTGATGATTCGGACACGGTGCAAACACGAGCATCTCATACAACACATGCATTCGGTCCACGGCGGTCGTCTCGTCATTATACCTTTGAAGCGTGCATTCGGGATGGATCGAGTTCGTAGTGGAAGTAGTGGTTCACAAGTCGGAGAGGAAGTAGTCGTTCATGTTCCGTAGATGCTCGGGGTCACGACAAGGAACTTGACGTCCACGGGGTCTTCGCGGGTCGACGGTAGTGGTACATGTTTCATAGTCGTTTGAGTCATCGGTAGAGGAACTTGGTGGTCCATGTAGTCAAACTTGGCGCATCCGAGGGGTACTTGGTGAAATCACTTAGTCGTACACGCGTCGTAGAGGTACTTGGCGTCCCTGAGTCGAGGTTAGTGGTTCCCTTGGCGTTGTAGTCGCGCATGGTGATGAGCGTCGGGGTACTTGATGGTCTCGAACTCCAAAGTGGTACAAGGAGAGATGTGCGGCTGTGGTCATCTTCGGACCTGGGGCTCCATGATGGCGCCATGGTGGTCTTGCAGCAACAACAGCAGCAAGCCATCGGGAAGGAGGTGGTCGCGGCAGAGGACGAAGCAGAGGAGCAGCAGTGCGAGGTCGGGCTTGCGGGAGGGTGGAGCGACGGGAACATCAGTGGACGAGGCGGAGGCGCTTGATCCTCGGGCACGAGCGGGAGACGGTTAGCAGCGGACGAAGACGGCTGCTGGAAGTCGAGGTTGTCGGCGGACTTGGTCGCCAGAGGCGGGGACGCGGGAAGGAGGTTTGATGACGATCGGTGCTGGGGGCTCCGGCGAACTCCGACCAAAACAGAGGGGACGAGCGGCGCGGGGCTCCTGCTGGGCGGGAGGACGACGGATGCGGGCGCAGGTACTCGAGGAGCTCCTCTCCTCGAGCGCTCGGGCGATGGGGACTTGGCGAGGAGGAGGCGCGGGAACACCGGTTCCATCCGGGAACAAGGCGGGGCGAGCTGGGCGGCCTGGTGGGACGTGCGATGGAAGGCGCCAGGAGGAAGGAGGGGATCGAGGAGAAGAGCTCTTCTCCTGTGTGTGTGGCGGCGGCAAGGGAACAAGAGGGAGAGAGTGGAGAGGACGAGAGATGGGATCGGTCGGGCTAGGGTTAGAGCTGGAGCGCGGCTGGGCCTAGGGATGGGCCTTAGAGGCCGGCCCAGTAGAGAGGGAAGTGGCCAGAGGCCTGGCGGTTGGGCTCTCTCTTCTCTCTCTATCTCTCTTATTTTCTAAGAAACAGAAAATAACAAAGAAGAGAAGGAAAAAGAAAGGAGGTGTTGGGGAAGAAGTTTGGCACGCGGATAATCTTCCTGGATTCGCAAAAATGCGCTTGGTCTGAGAAAATAGAAGTTGGCACGAATGCAAGATTTAAATTCAAACACATTTGAATTTAATTCAAATGGTTTGAACTAGGACAAGGTTTAGGAGTGGCCAAAATGTTGAGATTTTTGGTGGAGCTCCGGAAAGTGAAGAAAGAATTTATGGGAAAAGTTTGAGGTCAAGAATATTGAGATAGAAAAGGCATGGAATTAAATTGCACGTGCGTTATGGTGAACTCCAATTAATGGAATATTTTAATATAGCTCCCTAATAATATTGGGAGGATATATGTTATAAAGAGAAATCACCATGTGCATTTCCCTCGATTTAAATGGATCGAAGATCCATGCAATTTACTTAGTTGAGTTTTTAAAAATTAAATGACATGATGGCATGATGACATGATGCAATGAAAGAGATGCAACAAACAAAATAAATCACACGGCGAACACGAAATATATGGAAGTCTTCTGGAGCGTCGGTCTTGGGGCGTTACATCATGTCACGAGAGCCTCGTGAGGTTTGCCTTGCCTTGATATCTCTGCTCCTCGTGAGCCTGCCTGGCTAGGCCACTCCAGAGGAGGTCTTGCGTCGTCCGCCTCGCGAGGCTTGGACACTCGCGAGGGTCTTGGGTGCCTTGTTGACGAAGATGGGCCGTACAGCCTGCTGCTTAGCCACACTGTGGGCTGCAGGCAGGCAAGTCTGGGGACCCCCGTTCTGAGAACGCCGACCGCTGTTGATCTTGATAACCCACAATCAAAGAATCAACGTTATGATAAGAGAGATTTTGTTGCTAGGAAACATGGTAAAGAAAGGGAACCATGGGTTCAGAAACCCATGACTTTTCCTCCCAAACCATCCAAGAAAAAGGATGATGAGGATTTTGAGCGCTTTGCTGAAATGATTAGACCTATCTTTTTGCGTATGAGATTGACTGATATGCTCAAAATGAATCCTTATGCTAAGTATATGAAAGATATTGTTACTAATAAAAGAAAGATACCGGAAGCTCAAATTTCCACCATGCTTGCTAATTATACTTTTAAAGGTGGAATACCAAAGAAACTTGGAGATCCAGGAGTACCTACTATACCATGCTCCATTAAAAGAAACTATGTTAAAACTGCTTTATGTGATCTTGGAGCCGGTGTTAGTGTTATGCCTCTCTCTTTATATCGTAGACTTGACTTGAATAAGTTGACACCTACTGAAATATGTTTGCAAATGGCTGATAAATCAACTGCTATACCTGTTTGTATTTGTGAGGATGTGCCTGTTTTGGTTGCAAACGTTACTATTTTAATGGACTTTGTTATTCTTGATATTCCCGAGGACGATAGTATGTCTATTATTCTTGGAAGACCTTTTTTGCATACTGCAGGGGCTGTTATTGATTGCAACAAAGGCAATGTCACTTTTCATGTTAATGGTAATGAGCATACGGTACACTTTCCGAGGAAACAACCTCAAGTTCATAGTATCAATTCTATTGGAAAAATTCCATCGATTATTTTTGGAGGTTTTGAGTTTCCTCTTCCTACTGTCAAGAAGAAATATGATATTCTTATTATTGGGGATGTGCATATCCCCGTTGAGGTAACATAGTGTTATTCGAATTTCTCCGGTTCCATGTTATTCGGAATGAGTTTGTTAACAAGATTTGATCAACCTTGTTAGTGGATTCCTTTTGATGAGCATGAGATGGATGAAACTAGAAGGTACAACCTTCTGTACCCTCTTTCTACTTTTTGTTATTTAGTTGAAATAAAGTAAAAATAGTATTTTTCTGTCTGTTTTCTGATTTATCCGTGCAATATAAAAATACCCCAAAAATAAAAGTTCTCCGAATGCCCTGAAAATGGAATATGATTTTTTTCTGGAACATTTGAGAATATCTGGCACTGAGAACACATCAGGAGGGGCAAGCACCTGGCCACGAGGGTGGAGGGCACACCCTACCCCCCTGGGCGCGCCCCCTGCCTCGTGGGCCCATGGTGGCCCCCTCCACTTATTCCTGCACCCACACACTCTTTCTTCCTCCCACAAACACCAATATCCAGCTCAAGCACGAGTTCTAGCTCATTTTGCTGCGATTTTCGATCTCCTTGCTCAAAGCACCTCTCACAAAACTGCTTGGGGGGATTGTTCCTTGGTATGTGACTCCTCTATTGGTCCAATTAGTTTTTGTTCTAGTGCTCTATTCATTGCAAATTTGTGCTGCCTAGGTGACCATGTTCTTGAGCTTGCATGTCAAATTTATATGGTTCCAAGTAGTTCTAATGCATGATATAGTCTCTAGGCACTTGTAGGAGTAGTTGCTATCAATTTTATTGAGCTTAGTTCACTTTTGTTTGAAGTTACTAAAAAATTCAGAATTTTTCAGAAAATAATGAGGAGATTTTTGAGGGGCCCATCGAGCCGAAGCTCGAAGGAAAAGCAAAATGAAGAAGCACAGAGGCCCAAATATAATTTGCCCCGCACCGCGGAGGTCCGGCCGTGTGAATGGCCTTCTGATGATTTCTTGAGAGAAGCCGGGATTTATGATGATTTCTATTCATTGGCTTTGAATGCTGGCCTCACCGACTTCCTCCGCGACCAATGTCATCAGTATATCTTACTCACCAATACTTTTGTGCAAAACTTTTACTATTTTCCTAAGGAATCACCTCCTTCAGTAGAGTTTCATTTATATGATGTTGTTAAGAAGATGCCACTAGATGAATTTTGCAAGGTTTGCAAAGTACCCTTCGAGGGTACCTTAGATGAACCACATCGTAAAGATGTGGACGGGTTTATTGACACCATTACTATGGGGGAAACCAGGAAGGTTTCCGATGCAAGAATCACTAGAATACATTTTCCTGTTTTACGCTACTTTGCCATATTTGCTAGTCGTTGCTTGATTGGTCGCGGAAACTTTGGAAACCTTAGTGTTCCTGATATTACCATTTTGTTCCATGGTTTATTTTCCGATAACACTGTTAGTATGGGCGAAATTATTGCTAAATGGTTAAGTCTGAACCGTACTAAGGGTCCCATCTTTGAGGTATTTACGCTTCACGCCTTGCTGCATATTATAATATACCTATTAGGAACTATGAAAAAGAAGAAAAATTGCTACCCACTGCTTATTTAGATTATAAGAGTATGGTAGTGCATGACTTTATTGTTAAGAACAAGGAAGGGGAGCTTAAATACAAATTGTTCTTTGATAAACATCACCCTGAGACTATTACCTTGCCTGCTCCTTCCTTGTTTAATTTGTCTGGAGGCCCGTGTCTCGTTCCGTGGGCGGCCATTTACGCCTACAGGAACCCTACACCAGCCACGGATCCGGAACCACAATTTGAGCCTCCACGACAGTCTGATTACTTTTGGGATCCGGAGATGACTGCCAGCCAGTGGCAATCAGAGTCTTCTTCATCTCAGTACGACCCCAGCTACAACTATGGATATCCGCCAGGCCATCCGTGGCAATGAACCAACTTAGGCCAAAAGCCTAAGCTTGGGGGAGTTACGTATTTCCCACCAACATTACATTTATATTCGCACACTCATTGCTAGATGTCGGTGCTCATACTCTTTCATTGTAATATCCATGCTAGTTTATTTTCTTTTTCTTGCTTTCTTCTTGTGTGTTTGTTAAACTTTATGAAAAAAAATTAGTGTAGCTTCAGCTAGTTTACTTTCTTGCTGTAGTAGTAATAATTAAAAAGAAAACCCAAAAAGATTTCCCGTTCTTCTTTTGCTTGTTGGGAGCATTCCCGTGTAAATAGTTTTTATTTCTTTTCTTTTCTTTGGGGGTCGATAGGAGAAGACCATGATTAAATTGTTCAAGTGGCTCTTATATGCATTATTGTTGATTTAACCAAGAGCCCATATTGCCTTGTCTTCTCCTGTTTATTGAATGCTCGCAGATTCCAGCTTAGTCCAATGCACGTGCACTCTTATTATTTTTCACATCATTCGGTCGTGCAAGTGAAGGGCAATTATAATGATATATGATGGACTGAATGAGATGAGAAAAGCTGGTATGAACTCGACCTCTCTTGTTTTTGTAAATATGATGAGTTCATCGTTCCTAATTCAGCCTATTATGAATAAACATGTTTGCAATGACAATTAGAGATCATAGTTGCTCGTGCCATGCTTGATTAGCTATGAGTTATAATGGTTTACCTTGCGTGCCAACATGCTATTAAAATGTTTGTGATGTGGTATAGTGGGGTGGTATCCTCCTTTGAATGATTTAAGTGACTCGACTTGGCACATGTTCACACTTGTAGTTGAAACAAATCAACATAGCCTTCACGATATTTATGTTCATGGTGGATTATATCCTACTCATGCTTGTACTCAATGTTCATTAATTTTAATGCATGTTCATGACTGTTGTCGCTCTCTAGTTGGTCGCTTCCCAGTCTTTTGCTAGCCTTCACTTGTACTAAGCGGGAATACTGCTTGTGCATCGAATCCCTTAAACCCCAAAGTTATTCCATATGAGTCCACTATACCTTCCTATATGCGGTATCTACCTGCCGTTCCAAGTAAATTTGTATGTGCCAAACTCTAAACCTTCAAATGAAATTCTGTTTTGTATGCTCGAATAGCTCATGTATCAACTAGGGCTGCCCTTATCTTCCATGCTAGGCGGGTTATTCTCAAGAGGAGTGGACTCCGCTCCTCACTCACGAGAAAACGGCTGGTCACCGGGATGCCCAGTCCCATGCTTTATGCAAACTAAATCAAAATAATTACAAACAAAACTCCCCCTGGGATGTTGCTTGTTGGAGGCACTCGTTGTTTCGAGCAAGCCATGGATTGATGCTTGTTGGTGGAGGGGGAGTATAAACTTTACCATTCTGTTTGGGAACCGCCTATAATGTGTGTAGCATGGAAGATATCGCCATCTCTTGGTTGTTATGTTGACAATGAAAGTATGCCGCTCAAAATATTATTTATCTCTATTTCAAAATCGAGCTCTGGCACCTCTACAAATCCCTGCTTCCCTCTGCGAAGGGCCTATCTATTTACTTTTATGTTGAGTCATCACCCTCTTATTAAAAAGCACTAGCAGGAGAGCGCAGCTGTCATTTGCATCCATTACTATTAATTTATATTGGGTATGACTATGATTGGATCTCTTTTACCATGAATTACAATGTCTAGTCAATCCTTGATCTTTAAAGGTGCTCTGCATTTATGTTTTGCGGTCTCAGAAAGGGCTAGCGAGATACCATCTTGTTATATCATATCGTGATTGTTTTGAGAAAGTGTTGTCATCCGAGATTTATTATTATGGCTCGCTAGTTGATTATGCCATTGATATGAGTAAACATGAGACCTAAGAGTTATTGTGAATATGGTTAGTCATAATCTTTGCTGAAAACTTGAATGCTGGCTTTACATATTTGCAACAACAAGAGCAAACAGAGTTTGTAAAAGTTTTTCTTTATCACTTTCAGTTTATCAACTGAATTGCTTGAGGACAAGCAAAGGTTTAAGCTTGGGGGAGTTGATACGTCTCCGTCGTATCTAATTTTCCAAACACTTTTGCCCTTGTTTTGGACTCTAACTTGCATGATTTGAATGGAACTAACCCGGACTGACGCTGTTTTCAGCAGACTTTCCATGGTGTTATTTTTGTGCAGAAACAAAAGTTCTCGGAATGACCTGAAACTCCACGGAACATCTATTTGGAAAATAAGAAAAATACCGGAAGAAAAATCCACGTCAGGGGCCCACACCCTGCCCACTAGGGTGGGGGGCGCGCCTGCCCCCCTAGGGTGCGCCCCCTACCTCGTGGGCCCCCTGACGCTCCACCGACCTCAACTCCAACTCCATATATTCACTTTTGGGGAGAAAAAAATCAGAGAGAAGGATTCATCGCGTTTTACGATACGGAGCCGCCGCCAAGCCCTAAAACCTCTCGGGAGGGCTGATCTGGAGTCTGTTCGGGGCTCCGGAGAGGGGGATTCGTCGCCATCGTCATCATCAACCATCCTCCATCACAAATTTCATGATGCTCACCGCCGTGGGTGAGTAATTCCATCATAGGCTTGCTGGACGGTGATGGGTTGGATGAGATCTATCATGTAATCGAGTCAGTTTTGTTAGGGTTTGATCCCTAGTATCCACTATGTTCTGAGATTGATGTTGCTATGACTTTTCTATGCTTAATGCTTGTCACTAGGGCCCGAGTGCCATGATTTCATATCTGAACCTATTATGTTTTCATGAATATATGTGAGTTCTTGATCCTATCTTGCAAGTCTATAGTCACCTACTATGTGTTATGATCCGGCAACCCCGAAGTGACAATAATCGGGACCACTCCCGGTGATGACCGTAGTTTGAGGAGTTCATGTATTCACTATGTGCTAATGCTTTGTTCTGGTACTCTATTAAAAGGAGGCCTTAATATCCCTTAGTTTCCATTAGGACCCCGCTGCCATGGGAGGGTAGGACAAAAGATGTCATGCAAGTTCTTTTCCATAAGCACGTATGACTATATTCAGAATACATGCCTACATTACATTGATGAATTGGAGCTAGTTCTGTGTCACCCTATGTTATGATTGTTACATGATGAACCGCATCTGGCATAATTCTCCATCACCGATCCAATGCCTACGAGCTTTTCACATATTGTTCTTCGCTTATTTACTTTCTGGTTGCTACTGTTACAATCACTACAAAACACCAAAAATATTACTTTTGCTACTGTTACTTTTGTTACCGTTACCACTACTATCATACTACTTTGCTACTAAATACTTTGCTGCAGATACTAAGTTATCCAGGTGTGGTTGAATTGACAACTCAACTGCTAATACTTGAGAATATTCTTTGGCCCCCCTTGTGTCGAATCAATAAATTTGGGTTGAATACTCTACCCTCGAAAACTGTTGCGACCCCCTATACTTGTGGGTTATCACAAGTACCTAGGCTGTGGCGGGTGCTTGTCATCTTGCCAGACGGTGGGAATCAGGTTAGAAACGTCAAGGGTGATGACGCTGCGCTGGCTGTCGGGGTCCGGTAAGGAGATCTATAACCGTCGAGTAGGGTGTTTGTGGACCGGCTCCGGTAGGGTGGACTATGGTGTGGGCGAAGCGGATCAGAGGCCATGGATGAGGGCATCGGTGAAGCTGCTCTGGTGGTTGGGTTCAGGATGGTGTCGACGATGCGGATCTGCGGCCGTGGACGGGGTGTCAGAAGCTGCTCCGGTAGGTTGGACGAGGGTGCGACGAATCGGATCTGAGGCCATGGAATTGTGAGTTGGCAAAGCGGCCCTGGTAGGGTTGAGAATGGTAAAGGCGAAGCTACTCCGGTAGGTGTCAGGGAAAATATACAGGGGCAGCCATTTTCCCCTGACTCGTCCACGGACAAACCAAGGACAAGCCAGAGTGCTAAAGGACCCAGATATTTGAAGAACCAACATGCAGCTCAGAGGGACCAAGATCAAGCCAGAGGAGCAAGATATATACAAGAGAAGGGGCTCCCTTGCCGGGCAGGCGAGCCCGGCAAGGGGCGAGGCCACCACAAGAAGCAAGCAACAAAGGTTCCCCGGCAGAGCCTGCCGGGGCTCGCGGGGGCTGAACCACCCCGCCAACCGCTCAAGCGCGACCCATGTCGTCAAGCGGTGCACTGTCTAGCCGCAAGATGATTAAGTGGCAGCCATTTCCTACAGAAGAACCTAAAAATGACACTCGTCCTGCAACGTGTCAAGGAAATAGGCGCAGAGCTGGCAAGACAGCCCGACAAGCCTTGCCGGGCAACCAGTGATGTGACACTAAGCGGTGCATTTAATGCACCCTGTCAGCCCGCAGAGTTAGGTATGATAGCACTGTTTGCTATCATATCAGTGGATAATAACCACTGTGCCATTGTGGTGACCCCTTAATCTATAATAGGGGGCCCATGGCACCCATAGGAAGGGTTGTAAAGTTGAGGAACACACACCACCATCAGCGCGTTGTCGCTGCTGCCCCACGGCGACCCTGCCGGGAAAATTGTACGGTGTTCCACCATTTCCATTCCACCATCAATCCACTAAAGCAGGAGTTGGGTCTTACGCCTCGTGGCAGCTTGAACCTGGGTAAATTGCTTGTGTGCTCTCTGCCATGCTGCCATGCGCTGGTCTGCTCTTTGTGCAATGCGTCACCCCCCTACCGAACCAGCAAGGGGCCTCCTGGTCCCATAGGTGGCCGTGGATATCCCGCGACATCTTTGGCGCGCCAGGTAGGGGGCTCGCTTGCGCGAACCTGAACGCATGCGCAGCACGTCATCTTCATCACCATCTTCATATTTGACATGGCGCCCGCGGAGGTGCGGAAACAGAGCGAGAGAAGATCCACTCTCGCGCCGTTTTGTCGCTCTCCAAGTTTTGCCGAGGCAAAGGTCACGACCAAGACCACGGCTGATGGTGATAGATTTATCCTGGCGGCTCGTATGGTGTTTTCGCCATCTGGGCGCTGTCCGGAGGATGGGGCACAAGATGTGCGAGCGCGAGATCCCTCCTTCCTGTCCCTCCACCTCGTCAGCAGTCGATCTGCTTTAGCCTCGGCATAGTCGATCACGCGACGCTTGATGTCTACTACGCAACCTTCTTCTTCTAGACATTGTTGGGCCTCCAAGTGCAGAGGTTTGTAGGATAGTAGCAAATTTCCCTCAAGTGGATGACCTAAGGTTTATCAATCCATGGGAGGTGTAGGATGAAGATGGTCTCTCTCGAGCAACCCTGCAACCAAATAACAAAGAGTCTCTTGTGTCCTCAACACACCCAATACAATGGTAAATTGTATAGGTGCACTAGTTTGGCGAAGAGATGGTGATACAAGTGCAATATGGATGGTAGATATAGGTTTTTGTAATCTGAAATTATAAAAACAGCAAGGTAACTAATAATAAAAGTGAGCGCAAACGGTATTGCAATGCTAGGAAACAAGGCCTAGGGTTCATACTTTCACTAGTGCAAGTTCTCTCAACAATAATAACATAATTGGATCATATAACTATCCCTCAACATGCAACAAAGAGTCACTCCAAAGTCACTAATAGCGGAGAACAAACAAAGAGATTATGGTAGGGTACGAAACCACCTCAAAGTTATTCTTTCCGATCAATCCATTGGGCTATTCCTATAAGTGTCACAAACAACCCTAGAGTTCGTAGTAAAACAACACCTTAAGACACACATCAACCAAAACGCTAATGTCACCTAGATACTCCAATGTCACCTCAAGTATCCGTGGGTATGATTATACGATATGCATCACACAATCTCAGATTCATCTATTCAACCAACACATAGAACCTCAAAGAGTGCCCTAAAGTATCTACCGGAGAGTCAAGACGAAAACGTGTGCCAACCCCTATGCATAAGTTCATGGGCGGAACCCGCAAGTTGATCACCAAAACATACATCAAGTGAATCAATAGAATAACCCATTGTCACCACGGTTATCCTACGCAAGACATACATCAAGTGTTCTCTAATCATTAAATACTCAATCAGATAAGATAACTTCAAAGGGAAAACTCAATCCATTACAAGAGAGTAGAGGGGGAGAAACATCATAAGATCCAACTATAATAGCAAAGCTCGCGATACATCAAGATCGTACCACCTCAAGAAGACCAGAGAGAGATCAAACACATAGCTACTGGTACATACCCTAAGCCCCGAGGGTGAACTACTCCCTCCTCGTCATGGAGAGCCCCGGGATGATGAAGATGGCCACTGGTGATGGATCCCCCCTCCGGCAGGGTGCCGAAACAGGGTCCCGATTGGTTTTTGGTGGCTACAGAGGCTTGCGGCGGCGAAACTCCCAATCTATTCTGCTCCCCGAGGGTTTTAGGGTATATGGATATATATATATATATATATATATATATATATATAGGCGGAAGAAATACGTCAGGGGAGCCACGAGGGGCCCACGAGGGTGGAGGGCGTGCCCGAGGGGGTGGGCGCGCCCCCTGCCTGGTGCCTTCCTTGTTGCTTTCTTGACGTGGACTCCAAGTCTCCCTGGTTGCTTTCTTTCCAAAAATAACTTCTCCAGAAGGTTTCATTCCGTTTCGACTCCGTTTGATATTCCTTTTCTTTGAAACACTGAAACAAGGGAAAAAACAGGAACTGGCACTGGGCTCTGAGTCAATAGGTTAGTCCCAAAAATAATATAAAAGTGTTTAATAAAGCCCATAAACATCCAAAACAGATAATATAATAGCATGGAACAATCAAAAATTGTAGATACGTTGGAGACGTATCAGCATCCCCAAGCTTAATTCCTGCTCGTCCTCGAGTAGGTAAATGATAAAAACAGAGTTTTTGATGTGGAATGCTACCTAACATATTTATCAATATAATCTTCTTTATTGTGGCAAGAATATTCAGATCCATAAGATTCAAGATAAAAGTTCAATATCGACATAAAAATAACAATACTTCAAGCATACTAACTAAGCAATTATGTCCTCTCAAAATAACATGGCCAAAGAAAGTTCATCCCTACAAAATCATATCGTTTAGTCATGCTCCATTTTCGTCACACAAGAATGCTCTCATCATGCACAACCGCGATGACAAGCCAAGAAATTGTTTCATACTTTAGTAATCTCAAACTTTTTCAACCTTCACGCAATACATGAGCATGAGCCATGGATATAGCACTATGGGTGGAATAGAATATGATGATGGGGGTTATGTGGAGAAGACAAAAAAGGAGAAAGTCTCACATCAACGAGGCTAATCAATGAGCTATGGAGATTCCCATCGATTGATATTAATGCAAGGAGTAGGGATTGCCATGCAACGGATGCACTAGAGCTATAAATATATGAAAGCTCAACAAAAGAAACTAAGTGGGTGTGCATCCAACTTGCTTGCTCACGAAGACCTAGGGCACTTGAGGAGGCCCATTGTTGGAATATACAAACCAAGTTCTATAATGAAAAATTCCCACTAGTATATGAAAGTGACAAAACAAGAGACTCTCTGTCATGAATATCATGGTGCTACTTTGAAGCACAAGTGTGGTAAAAGGATAGTAGAATTGTCCCTTCTCTCTTTTTCTCTCATTTTTTGGGCCTTCTCTTTTTTATGGCCTTTCCCCCCCTTTTTTACTCCTCACTTGGGACAATGCTCTAGAAAATGATGATCATCACACATCTATTTATTTACAACTCAATGATTACAACTTGATACTAGAACAAAGTATGACTCTATATGAATGCCTCCGGCGGTGTACCGGGATATGCAATGAACCAAGTGTGACATGTATGAAAGGATTATGAATGGTGGCTTTGCCACAAATACTATGTCAACTACATGATCATGCAAAGCAATATGACAATGATGAACGTGTCATGATAAACGGAACGGTGGAAATATATCTCGGAATGGCTATGGAAATGCCATAATAGGTAGGTATGGTGGCGGTTTTGAGGAAGATATAGGGAGGTTTATGTGTGAAAGAAGGTATCATATCACGGGGTTTGGATGCACCGGCGAAGTTTGCACCAACTCTCAATGTGAGAAAGGGCAATGCACGATACCGAAGAGGCTAGCAATGATGGAAGGTTGAGAGTGCGTATAATCCATGGACTCAACATTAGTCATAAAGAACTCACATACTTATTGCAAAAATCTACAAGTCATCAAAAACCAAGCACTACGCGCATGCTCCTAGGGGGAAAGATTGGTAGGAAAAGACCATCGCTCGTCCCCGACCGCCACTCATAAGGAAGACAATCAAATAACACCTCATGTTTCAAATTTGTTACACAACATTTACCATACGTGCATGCTACGGGACTTGCAAACTTCAACACAAGTATTTCTCAATTTCACAACTACTCAACTAGCACAACTTTAATATCACTATCTCCATATCTCAAAACAATCATCAAGTATCAAACTTCTCTTAGTATTCAATGCTCTTTATATGAAAGTTTTTATTATACCCATCTTGGATGCCCATCATATTAGGACTAGTTTCATAACCCAAGCAAATTACCATGCTGTTTAGGACTCTCAAAATAATATAAGTGAAGCATGAGAGTTCATCTATTTCTTCAAAATAAAACTACCACCATGCTCTAAAAGAGATAAGTGAAGCACTAGAGCAAACAACAAACTACCCCGAAAGATATAAGTGAAGATCAATGAGTAGTCGAATAATTATGCAACTATGTGAAGACTCTCCCATTTTAAGAATTTCAGATCTTGATACTTTATTCAAACAGAAAGCAAAACAAAATAAAATGACATGACGCTCCAAGCAAAACACATATCATGTGGTGAATAAAAATATAGCTCCAAGTAAAGTTACCGATGAACGAAGACGAAAGAGGGGATGCCATCCGGGGCATCCCCAAGCTTAGGCTCTTGGTTATCCTTAAATATTACCTTGGGGTGCCTTGGGCATCCCCAAGCTTAGGCTCTTGCCACTCCTTGTTCCATAGTCCATCGAATCTTTACCCAAAACTTGAAAACTTCACAACACAAAACTTAACAGAAAATCTCGTAAGCTCCGTTAGTATAAGAAAACAAAACACCACTTGAAGGTACTGTATTGAACTCATTCTTTATTTATATTGGTGTTAAACATACTGTATTCCAACTTCTCTACGGTTCATAAACTATTTTACTAGCCATAGATTCATCAAAATAAGCAAACAATACACGAAAAACAGAATCTGTCAAAAACAGAACAGTCTGTAGTAACCTGTAACTAACGCAAACTTCTGGAACTCAAAAACTTCTACAAAAATAGGACGGCCTAGATCATTTTATTATTGATCTGCTGCAATTGGAATCAGTATTTTATCACGTTCTGGTGATTTTAAACAATTGTTTTCGTGAACAGAAAGTTTCTGTTATTTTCAGCAAGATCAAATAACTATCATTCAAGAAGATCCTATAGGTCTTACTTGGCACAAACACTAATTAAAACATAAAACCACATCTAACCAGAGGCTAGATCAAAAATTTATTACTAAACAGAACCAAAAAGCAAGGAACAAAAGTAAAATTGGGTTGCCTCCCAACAAGCGCTAACGTTTAACGCCCCTAGCTAGGCATGATGATTTCAATGATGCTCGCATAAAAGATAAGAATTGAAACATAAAGAGAGCATCATGAAGAATATGACTAGAAAATTTAAGTCTAACCCACTTCCTATGCATAGGGATTTTGTGAGCAAACAACTTATGGGAACAATAATCAACTAGCATAGGAAGGCAAAACAAGCATAACTTCAAGATTTTCAACACATAGAGAGGAAACTTGATATTATTGCAATTCCTACAAGCATATTTTCCTCCCTCATAATAATTTTCAGTAGCATCATGAATGAATTCAACAATATAACCATCACATAAAGCATTCTTTTCATGATCTACAAGCATAGAATTTTTATTACTCTCCACATAAGCAAATTTCTTCTCATGAATAGTAGTGGGAGCAAACTCAACAAAATAACTATCATGTGTTGGAAAATTGAAATCAAGATGACAAGTTTCATGGTTATCATTATTCTTTATAGGATACGTGTCATCACAATAATCATCATATATAGGAGGCATGCTTTCATCATAATAAATTTCCACATCAAAACTTGGGGGACCAAAAATATCATCTTCATCAAACATAGCATCCCCAAGCTTGTGGCTTTGCATATCATTAGCATCATGGATATTCAAGGAATTCATACTAACAACATTGCAATCATGCTCATCATTCAAAGATTTAGTGCCAAACATTCTAATGCATTCTTCCTCTAACATTTTGGCACAATTATCGGAATCCTTATTTTCACGGAAGACATTAAAAAGATGAAGCATATGAGGCACCCTCAATTCCATTTTTTTGTAGTTTTCTTTTATAGACTAAACTAGTGATAAAACAAGAAACTAAAATATTCGATTGCAAGATCTATAGATATACCTTCAAGCACTCACATCCCCAGCAACGGCGCCAGAAACTGCTTGATGTCTACTACGCAACCTTCTTCTTGTAGACGTTGTTGGGCCTCCAAGTGCAGAGGTTTGTAGGACAGTAGCAAATTTCCCTCAAGTGGATGACCTAAGGTTTATCAATCCGTGGGAGGCGTAGGATGAAGATGGTCTCTCTCGAGCAACCCTGCAACCAAATAACAAAGAGTCTCTTGTGTCCTCAACACACCCAATACAATGGTAAATTGTATAGGTGCACTAGTTCGGCGAAGAGATGGTGATACAAGTGCAATATGGATGGTAGATATAGGTTTTTGTAATATGAAATTATAAAAACAGCAAGGTAACTAATAATAAAAGTGAGCGCAAACGGTATTGCAATGCTAGGAAACAAGGCCTAGGGTTCATACTTTCACTAGTGCAAGTTCTCTCAACAATAATAACATAATTGGATCATATAACTATCCCTCAACATGCAACAAAGAGTCACTCCAAAGTCACTAATAGCGGAGAACAAACGAAGAGATTATGGTAGGGTACGAAACCACCTCAAAGTTATTCTTTCCGATCAATCCATTGGGCTATTCCTATAAGTGTCACAAACAACCCTAGAGTTCGTAGTAAAATAACACCTTAAGACACACATCAACCAAAACCCTAATGTCACCTAGATACTCCAATGTCACCTCAAGTATCCGTGGGTATGATTATACGATATGCATCACACAATCTCAGATTCATCTATTCAACCAACACATAGAACCTCAAAGAGTGCCCTAAAGTATCTACCGGAGAGTCAAGACGAAAACGTGTGCCAACCCCTATGCATAAGTTCATGGGCGGAACCCGCAAGTTGATCACCAAAACATACATCAAGTGAATCAATAGAATAACCCATTGTCACCACGGTTATCCTACGCAAGACATACATCAAGTGTTCTCAAATCATTAAAGACTCAATCAGATAAGATAACTTCAAAGGGAAAACTCAATCCATTACAAGAGAGTAGAGGGGGAGAAACATCATAAGATCCAACTATAATAGCAAAGCTCGCGATACATCAAGATCGTACCACCTCAAGAAGACCAGAGAGAGATCAAACACATAGCTACTGGTACATACCCTAAGCCCCGAGGGTGAACTACTCCCTCCTCGTCATGGAGAGCCCCGGGATGATGAAGATGGCCACTGGTGAGGGATCCCCCCTCCGGCAGGGTGCCGGAACAGGGTCTTGATTGGTTTTTGGTGGCTACAGAGGCTTGCGGCGGCGGAACTCCCGATCTATTCTGTTCCCCGAAGGTTTTAGGGTATATGGATATATATAGGCGGAAGAAATACGTCAGGGGAGCCACGAGGGGCCGACGAGGGTGGAGGGTGTGCCCAGGGGGGTGGGCGCGCCCCCTGCCTGGTGCCTTCCTTGTTGCTTTCTTGACGTGGACTCCAAGTCTCCCTGGTTGCTTTCTTTCCAAAAATAACTTCTCCAGAAGGTTTCATTCCGTTTCGACTCCGTTTGATATTCCTTTTCTTCCAAACACTGAAACAAGGGAAAAAACAGGAACTGGCACTGGGCTCTGAGTCAATAGGTTAGTCCCAAAAATAATATAAAAGTGTTTAATAAAGCCCATAAACATCCAAAATAGATAATATAATAGCATGGAACAATCAAAAATTGTAGATACGTTGGAGACGTATCAGCATCCCCAAGCTTAATTCCTGCTCGTCCTCGAGTAGGTAAATGATAAAAACAAAAATTTTGATGTGGAATGCTACCTAACATATTTATCAATATAATCTTCTTTATTGTGGCAAGAATATTCAGATCCATAAGATTCAAGATAAAAGTTCAATATTGGCATAAAAAAAATACTTCAAGCATACTAACTAAGCAATTATGTCCTCTCAAAATAACATGGCCAAAGAAAGTTCATCCCTACAAAATCATATCGTTTAGTCATGCTCCATTTTCGTCACATAAGAATGCTCTCATCATGCACAACCCCGATGACAAGCCAAGCAATTGTTTCATACTTTAGTAATCTCAAACTTTTTCAACCTTCACGCAATACATGAGCATGAGCCATGGATATAGCACTATGGGTGGAATAGAATATGATGATGGGGGTTATGTGGAGAAGACAAAAAAGGAGAAAGTCTCACATCAACGAGGCTAATCAATGACCTATGGAGATTCCCATCGATTGATGTTAATGCAAGGAGTAGGGATTGCCATGCAACGGATGCACTAGAGCTATAAATATATGAAAGCTCAACAAAAGAAACTAAGTGGGTGTGCATCCAACTTGCTTGCTCACGAAGACCTAGGGCATTTGAGGAGGCCCATTGTTGGAATATACAAACCAAGTTATAATGAAAAATTCCCACTAGTATATGAAAGTGACAAAACAAGAGACTCTCTATCATGAAGATCATGGTGCTACTTTGAAGCACAAGTGTGGTAAAAGGATAGTAGAATTGTCCCTTCTCTCTTTTTCTCTCATTTTTTTGGGCCTTCTCTTTTTTATGGCCTTTCCCCCCTTTTTTTATTCCTCACTTGGGACAATGCTCTAGAAAATGATGATCATCACACATCTATTTATTTACAACTCAATGATTACAACTTGATACTAGAACAAAGTATGACTCTATATGAATGCCTCCGGTGGTGTACCGGGATATGCAATGAACCAAGAGTGACATGTATGAAAGGATTATGAATGGTGGATTTGCCACAAATACTATGTCAACTACATGATCATGCAAAGCAATATGACAATGATGAACGTGTCATGATAAACAAAACGGTGGAAGTTGCATGGCAATATATCTCGGAATGGCTATGGAAATGCCATAATAGGTAGGTATGGTGGCGGTTTTGAGGAAGATATAGGGAGGTTTATGTGTGAAAGAAGGTATCATATCACGGGGTTTGGATGCACCGGCAAAGTTTGCACCAACTCTCAATGTGAGAAAGGGCAATGCACGGTACCGAAGAGGCTAGCAATGATGGAAGGTTGAGAGTGCGTATAATCCATAGACTCAACATTAGTCATAAAGAACTCACATACTTATTGCAAAAATCTACAAGTCATCAAAAACCAAGCACTACGCGCATGCTCCTAGGGGGAAAGATTGGTAGGAAAAGACCATCGCTCGTCCCCGACCGCCACTCATAAGGAAGACAATCAAATAACACCTCATGTTTCAAATTTGTTACACAACATTTACCATACGTGCATGCTACGGGACTTGCAAACTTCAACACAAGTATTTCTCAATTTCACAACTACTCAACTAGCACAACTTTAATATCACTATCTCCATATCTCAAAACAATCATCAAGTATCAAACTTCTCTTAGTATTCAATGCACTTTATATGAAAGTTTTTATTATACCCATCTTGGATGCCCATCATATTAGGACTAGTTTCATAACCCAAGCAAATTACCATGCTGTTTAGGACTCTCAAAATAATATAAGTGAAGCATGAGAGTTCATCTATTTCTTCAAAATAAAACTACCACCATGCTCTAAAAGAGATAAGTGAAGCACTAGAGCAAACAACAAACTACCCCGAAAGATATAAGTGAAGATCAATGAGTAGTCGAATAATTATGCAACTATGTGAAGACTCTCCCATTTTAAGAATTTCAGATCTTGATACTTTATTCAAAAAGCAAGCAAAACAAAATAAAATGACATGACGCTCCAAGCAAAACACATATCATGTGGTGAATAAAAATATAGCTCCAAGTAAAGTTACCGATGAACGAAGACGAAAGAGGGGATGCCATCCGGGGCATCCCCAAGCTTAGGCTCTTGGTTATCCTTAAATATTACCTTGGGGTGCCTTGGGCATCCCCAAGCTTAGGCTCTTGCCACTCCTTGTTCCATAGTCCATCGAATCTTTACCCAAAACTTGAAAACTTCACAACACAAAACTTAACAGAAAATCTCGTAAGCTCCGTTAGTATAAGAAAACAAAACACCACTTGAAGGTACTGTATTGAACTCATTATTTATTTATATTGGTGTTAAACCTACTGTATTCCAACTTCTCTACGGTTCATAAACTATTTTACTAGCCATAGATTCATCAAAATAAGCAAACAATACACGAAAAACAGAATCTGTCAAAAACAGAACAGTCTGTAGTAACCTGTAACTAACGCAAACTTCTGGAACTCAAACAATTCTACAAAAATAGGACGGCCTAGATCATTTTATTATTGATCTGCTGCAATTGGAATCAGTATTTTATCACGTTCTGGTGATTTTAAACAATTGTTTTCGTGAACAGAAAGTTTCTGTTATTTTCAGCAAGATCAAATAACTATCATTCAAGAAGATCCTATAGGTCTTACTTGGCACAAACACTAATTAAAACATAAAACCACATCTAACCAGAGGCTAGATCAAAAATTTATTACTAAACAGAACCAAAAAGCAAGGAACAAAAGTAAAATTGGGTTGCCTCCCAACAAGCGCTAACGTTTAACGCCCCTAGCTAGGCATGATGATTTCAATGATGCTCGCATAAAAGATAAGAATTGAAACATAAAGAGAGCATCATGAAGAATATGACTAGAAAATTTAAGTCTAACCCACTTCCTATGCATAGGGATTTTGTGAGCAAACAACTTATGGGAACAATAATCAACTAGCATAGGAAGGCAAAACAAGCATAACTTCAAGATTTTCAACACATAGAGAGGAAACTTGATATTATTGCAATTCCTACAAGCATATTTTCCTCCCTCATAATAATTTTCAGTAGCATCATGAATGAATTCAACAATATAACCATCACATAAAGCATTCTTTTCATGATCTACAAGCATAGAATTTTTATTACTCTCCACATAAGCAAATTTCTTCTCATGAATAGTAGTGGGAGCAAACTCAACAAAATAACTATCATGTGTTTGAAAATTGAAATCAAGATGACAAGTTTCATGGTTATCATTATTCTTTATAGGATACGTGTCATCACAATAATCATCATATATAGGAGGCATGCTTTCATCATAATAAATTTGCACATCGAAACTTGGGGGACCAAAAATATCATCTTCATCAAACATAGCATCCCCAAGCTTGTGGCTTTGCATATCATTAGCATCATGGATATTCAAGGAATTCATACTAACAACATTGCAATCATGCTCATCATTCAAAGATTTAGTGCCAAACATTCTAATGCATTCTTCCTCTAACATTTTGGCACAATGATCGGAATCCTTATTTTCACGGAAGACATTAAAAAGATGAAGCATATGAGGCACCCTCAATTCCATTTTTTGTAGTTTTCTTTTATAGACTAAACTAGTGATAAAACAAGAAACTAAAAGATTTGATTGCAAGATCTAAAGATATACCTTCAAGCACTCACCTCCCCAGCAACGGCGCCAGAAACTGCTTGATGTCTACTACGCAACCTTCTTCTTGTAGACGTTGTTGGGCCTCCAAGTGCAGAGGTTTGTAGGACAGTAGCAAATTTCCCTCAAGTGGATGACCTAAGGTTTATCAATCCGTGGGAGGCGTAGGATGAAGATGGTCTCTCTCGAGCAACCCTGCAACCAAATAACAAAGAGTCTCTTGTGTCCCCAACACACCCA
This sequence comes from Triticum aestivum, assembly GCF_018294505.1. Classification (NCBI taxonomy): domain Eukaryota; kingdom Viridiplantae; phylum Streptophyta; class Magnoliopsida; order Poales; family Poaceae; genus Triticum; species Triticum aestivum. The sequence goes on from NC_057802.1 coordinate 133,860,840, forward strand.
ATACAATGGTAAATTGTATAGGTGCACTAGTTCAGCGAAGAGATGGTGATACAAGTGCAATATGGATGGTAGATATAGGTTTTTGTAATCTGAAATTATAAAAACAGCAAGGTAACTAATAATAAAAGTGAGCACAAACGGTATTGCAATGCTAGGAAACAAGGCCTAGGGTTCATACTTTCACTAGTGCAAGTTCTCTCAACAATAATAACATAATTGGATCATATAACTATCCCTCAACATGCAACAAAGAGTCACTCCAAAGTCACTAATAGCGGAGAACAAACAAAGAGATTATGGTAGGGTACGAAACCACCTCAAAGTTATTCTTTCCGATCAATCCATTGGGCTATTCCTATAAGTGTCACAAACAGCCCTAGAGTCCGTAGTAAAATAACACCTTAAGACACACATCAACCAAAACCCTAATGTCACCTAGATACTCCAATGTCACCTCAAGTATCCGTGGGTATGATTATACGATATGCATCACACAATCTCAGATTCATCTATTCAACCAACACATAGAACCTCAAAGAGTGCCCCAAAGTTTCTACCGGAGAGTCAAGACGAAAACGTGTGCCAACCCCTATGCATGGGTTCATGGGCGGAACCCGCAAGTTGATCACCAAAACATACATCAAGTGAATCAATAGAATAACCCATTATCACCACGGTTATCCCCCGCAAGACATACATCAAGTGTTCTCAAGTCATTAAAGACTCAATCCGATAAGATAACTTCAAAGGGAAAACTCAATCCATTACAAGAGAGTAGAGGGGGAGAAACATCATAAGATCCAACTATAATAGCAAAGCTCGCGATACATCAAGATCGTACCACCTCAAGAACACCAAAGAGAGAGATCAAACACATAGCTACTGGTACATACCCTCAGCCACGGGGCGAACTACTCCCTCCTCGTCATGGAGAGCGTCGGGATGATGAAGATGGCCACTGGTGCCGGAACAGGGTCCCGATTGGTTTTTGGTGGCTACAGAAGCTTGCGGCGGCGGAACTCCCGATCTATTCTGTTCCCCGAAGGTTTTAGGGTATATGGATATATATAGGCGGAAGACATACGTCAGGGGAGCCACGAGGGGCCCACGAGGGTGGAGGGCACGCCCAGGGGGTGGGCGCGCCTCCCTGCCTCGTGCCTTCCTTGTTGCTTTCTTGACGTGGACTCCAAGTCTCCCGGGTTGCTTTCTTTCCAAAAATAACTTCTCCAAAACGTTTCATTCCATTCGGCTCCATTTGATATTCCTTTTCTTCGAAACACTGAAACAAGGGAAAAAACAGGAACTGGCACTGGGCTCTGGGTCAATAGGTTAGTCCCAAAAATAATATAAAAGTGTTTAATAAAGCCGATAAACATCCAAAACACATAATATAATAGCATGGAACAATCAAAAATTATAGATACGTTGGAGACGTATCAACGCTCGGTCCAGTATTTCCCCCGCCATGGGTAATCCTGAGCAAAGCGCTGGTATGAGTCCATCGATTGATTCCCCGGCAAGCATACTTCGGCAAGGCTGCCTGCATTGGCATGACCCATGCGACGCCAGCCGCTGCACTGACTCGAGGGGAGGGGAGCAAAAGGAAAAGAAGACCAGAGAAGCCCGCCACCGTGCCCCTATGCCCGCCAACTGCAAGAAATACATGCCGACCCTTGTCGGGAACGAAGAAGCCACCAGATTGGCTTCTACTCCTCCAGGCGCCGCGGACGCGTCCGAAGCGCGCGGCCCGGCAGACGAAAAAGAAGGTTAAAACGAAAGCTAAGTTCATATTATCACTCTTTGTTGATGCTTTTTTAGATTCTTGCAGTCATTTATCCCTTAACTCTAGCGAGTATTCGTGTCGTGAAAGCCCTCATGCGATGGAACCTTGGCTAGTTTCTTTAATCGCACCATCATCCTGTCCAGAGCCATGCTCACAGGTCGAGAGGCTGCATCGAGAGCTGCCTAGGAAAAACCTACCGAGACGCATCCACGCCAACATGACTGTTAAGGGCCGGTCCCTTACGACAATCGCGGCAATATGATATCGGCATGCATCCAGAGCATACATAGGAACTGATCATACGAACACAAGCATATTAAGTTCAAAGGGATAAACACGCATTCAAAGATCTAGCCAAAAATATCAGTTTCGCACAAACGCTAGAGATAAAACGACTCAACACAAAATATGCATCATGTTTCATTATAGGACCGGGTGGAATAGCTTAAATGCGAACAACCCTGTCGGCGTGGGGAGCAGCTTTCTTCTTGGCAGCTGCGACGTCAGCACCAGCTGGCGGCTTCTTGAAGCCGTCATCAAGATCGAGCTCTGGGTGGCGACAAGCGATGTTTCTCAATACCATGAAGAGGGTGTTGTGAGCAAGCCTCCGTGACTCGGTCGCGAAACGCTCGGCCCTCCCCTCTTCATGCACCTTTAGCTTGTTGATCAACTCGTTTATGAAGATCCCCAACTTGAAACTCGGGACCTCCTGCTCGTTGGCTGAGTAGACTAGGCCGTCCATGCCCATCACCGCAGCTTGGGTGTCGAGACATTCTGCAATATCAATCAAGATCGTGATCCAGAGGTTGCTCATGTCAACCCGATTCTTCTGCCTGTCCTCTGCATCTTGCCGGAGACGCTTGGCGTTTTCCAAATCCTTAGACAGCAACTGCTGTCGGGATTCAAGGGACTCTGCCGACTGCTCCAGTGGGCCGATCCTCACCTTCATATCAGTGATGTTGCTATTGGCGGCCTCAAGGCTCTGAGTCTTGGAAGAAAGATGCGACTGCACGTCAGCCAAGTGGAGCTCTACTTGCCATGCTTCCTCTTTGAGCGCCTACACCTTCTTGGCGCTCTCGGCAAGGTCTTCATTCAGTTTGGCCACCTGCCAGTCGAGCTCGGCCTTAGTAGAAGATGAGGCGTCCAAATCATCAACTAGCTTCTTCAGCTGGGCAGCATGGTCGGTGGCGAGGGTGTCCAGAGCGACCCCATGCTTGTCCTCCAATTCCTTGGTGCGTTGCTGCACCAAGGCCTCCAAACTTTCATCCTTGGCACGAAGGTAGCTTCAAGATTCTCTTCCCGAAGGGAGATCTCTCTTTCCCTGGCATCCAAAGATGCCTTGTGATTCACCAGGCGCCCCTCCCGAGCCACGACATCTTCCCTCATCATTTGAAGGATCTCTTGCTGCCTCATGAGCACCTTGAACTGTTTGCCATGCCATTCATGCAGCTCCAGGCACTTGTCCTTCAGCTCCTGATCCACTTTGTCGGCGGATTCGCGCCGCTCCTTGAGCTCCTGCCACTTCTGGTTGAGTCGGGCCTGCATTTCCTTCAAGCCCGCCGCCATGGACTCGATGAAGGGCAAATCCATGATGATGGCACCTGACTTATCGGCCTCCCCGCTTCCCAGATGCAGCGGTGCCAGAAGACGCTGAAGCTCTTCATCAAGTTCTGCGTCTGTCAAGGACGGGCTGGGGGCTCCGATATCAGGCAACAATGGCACCACGGCCAGCGTGTTCGAGGAAGGAGGCGGGGCATCAGCAGCGCCCCGGAAGAGGGGAGTGGACCCATGGTTTGAAGAGGAATCTTCGCCTTGATAACCACTTCCTCTACCAGGGCATTCTCCAAAGATTGCTCCACCACTGCCAATGAGCCTTGTGTTCCTCCGGCAGCGAGATCCTACTCCTCAGCAGCCGCGACCTTCGCGGCCTCGTCTGCGGCGGACCTCCCTATGTCATCCACTACCTCCAAAAAATCTGGTTCTTCGGTTTGAGGGGCTGCAGATGGAAGGGGCCGATGAACAAACGAAGAAATGGAAGTCTCGAAGCAAATAAAGAAGCCAGTGGAGGCAACCGGAGTATAAAAGGAAAAGAAGGATTAAGCCAGATACATAGGGAAGTCTGCCGGGCAGGGGTCTCTGTTTCCCCGGCAGCAGTCGTTGCCGGATCGCGAGCTTCGTCCTCTGCCGGGGTGAGCTCGGCAACCTTCTGCACTGTCCCTACCGCGGAGGGTTCCATGACGACGTCTTCGGCTTGAGCAGCAGGGGAGACATGCTCCTCGGAGAGGGGCTCGCCCTGCGTTACCTCTCCTCCTCCTCCGCGTGAAGGGGCGGAAATGCTGTCTTCACCATCTCTAGCAGGCGAGGACAAGTCTCCGCTCCCGGGCCGGGGGCTGAGCCCGGGGCTCGGCACATGATCTTCTACATCCTTCCCTGACAAACCCGAGCCCTCTACGGCCTTCAGCGATCGGAGGCACCAGATCCTCTTCCAAGAAGGATGGATGAGGGTCTCAGTGTCTTCTTCCACCTCCCTGCCGGCAACAAAAATAACAAGAGGTTAGTCGACAAAAGCATTCGAATCTACTTAGGAAGATATCTACCACAAAGAGAAATCCTCCTTACTCTTCCGTGATGAGAATGGAATTCAAATTGAATTCCGTGGGAGGAGGGGACTCCATTCCTCTCTTCAGAGACGGAAGGGTGGAACTCCCCGGCAGGTTCGGTGCCGGCTGCGACATCAAGAGCTCCAGGGAGGGCGAGCTCAGCGAGGAACTCGAGCCGGAGCGGGCGCTGGACTCCTCCTCTGAGACCGCCGGCCGTTTGGCAGAAGATGCCCTGGCCCGAGCAAGACGAGGGGATTGGCGACATAGCACCTCGGCCTTGGTAGTCTTGGTGGAGGTCTTCTTCACCCTCTTGGTGGATGGCGCTGGGTTGGAGGTCGCCGCTCCTCGGGCTGCGGCGCGCGTGCGGGTGCACTGGTCTGGGTCCGGTGCGGGGGCTTGCGGTCCTGCCGCAAGCCACTCTTCTTCAGGGGCGCTGCTGCGCCCTCCTCCCTCTCCTCACTGCAAAAAAATACACTTCCGTGTTGATATGTGTTTGTCACAGTAGATCACGTTTTCTGTCATGTATGTACATCCATGACGATTTTATGACAGAATCAAGATAGTCATACCAGTGTTGTCGTAGAAGTGTTGCATGACATTACCAAAATTATCATCACGGAAGTGTCCACTTCCATGACGATAAATCGCGTGTCATAGAAGTGCTTTCGTCAAGGGTGACCGACACGTGGCATCCACCGTAACAAGTCGTCGTTAAGCTATCGGGTCCGGTTTTGGATCCGATAACCCGTTAACAGTCCGGACCAATGGGTATTTTCCACGTGTAAAATTCTCATTGGCTAGAGGAAACACGTGTTGGCTCACCGTTGGGACAGATGTGATCCACTCATTGGACAGGAGGCGCCTATGATACGTCGACACGTGGCACGGCCCAACAGCGGCCCATTCCGATGAAAAGGCCGGACCGTTTGACTTGGTCAAAAGGTAACGGGACGGTCCACGGAAAGCCTGTTAACGGCCTGTTCGTATATAGCCCATTTACGGCCCGCCAACTACCGGCCCATTACGGCCTATCGGAATTAAGCCTAGTAGCTTCATCTGGGCCGTCCAATATGATTCCAGCCCATTGTAACTTCCGGCCCATGTATGGCCCATGATGTCTTTTGGCCCATATGAGGCCCTTTGTAACTCTTGGCCCATTAAAGGCCCGAGATGAAACTGGCCCATAATGAATAGTGTATCGCTTTATACCCATTAACAGCCCATTATTCCATCGGCCGTTTCCAGCCCGTGTTAACTTTCGGCCTTCTAAGGGCCCATTTATTCTTGGGCTCTTCTAGAATTCGGTTAGTTATGGTCCATTACTGGCATGTTCCGTTTGTGGGCCAAATTCAGCCCGTGGTTACATTCGCCCCGTTTGTGGCCCGTTAACCCGTTGGGCTGTTTTTATAGCGTTATCAAACACGGCCTATTAATGGCTCGTTATGGTCCATGAATAGTATGGCCCATGTTTGGCGAAATGATTATACGCCCCGTAGAAGGCCCATGGATCCTAGGGCCCGTAGAAGGCCCATGGATCCTACGGCCCGTAGAAAGTCCATGGATCCTACGGCCTGTAGAAGGCCCACGGATCCTACGGCCCGCAAGAGGCCCATGGTTACAACAGTCCGTGTGTTGCCATGATTATTGTGGCCTAGTTACCAAAAATAGGTTATTGCGGCCACTAGAAAAACGCGGAAAAAGAACTACAGTGACTACAATCAAACAACTAAACAAGACAATAAGGAAATAAGTAAATAAGCAAGCAACTAACAGTAGCATATTACAACTATTACACATATTACATCCACTGGGCATCAAAGTTCGCCACCAGTGCAAATATAGGGAACAAAGCAGCATATTACATACACTGGCCGTCAAAATTGGCCACCAGAGCAAATAAACGCGGCAGCAAAACAAGTCCATAACTGAAACAACTTCAGAAGAGCTCAAGAAACATTATCCTAGGTATCCACCATGCTGGTAATAAGCTTAGCAAGCTTATTAGCTTTGTCATGTTTGGCGCCAAAATCCTCCAACGCTTGCTGTTGCACCAGAAAGTATGCATCTGAATGCTCCAGGGACTTCCACAGTCCTTCTGCTTCTTGTCGCAGCACAACTGATCGATGTCTTTCAGCTTGTAGTTGAGACTCAAGAAACCGAACTGATTTAGACAGTGAGTTGAATAGCTTGTGCAAGCGGTAGTGGCCAGTAACTTGAAGTAAACCAAGACAGGACTTTGGGGTTGCCTCACTGTCTTCAAGATAGTTTTCGTTAGCTGTTGTATCAACTTTGTTGGAGACCAACAAGGATGTCTCACGATCCTGAACCTTATATGCATTACTTCCTTTATCATTGCTTAATAAGGCACTCTTCCCCAATATTCTGTCAGTATTCTAAAATAAGAAACAAGCAGACACGGAACAGGTTTAGCATGTACTAGTATATGAAACTCATTTCGCACCAGTTCATTAGTAAGGTGGACAAGATTAGACTACCAAGTCTTCTATTGCCAAGTAGTACATTATAAAAGCATCAAACAAACATATATCTATGTCCTATGGTCACTGCATTGTCTTGCCAAATCAAAATAGAGACACGGTTCAAATCATATCAGTTCAAGAGAAAGCAGCACTGAAAGAATACAAAGCGTGGGAAACTACACGGCACAACAAGATTTCAGATGGGTACCACGGGTCTACATGTACAACAACACTATTGGCCCTGTTATGATGCTAGTAATGTGCATGATATGAGAAGTCAACTGTATACACAATTGAAATTGAAATCAACAGAGCTATTTATAAGAGCAAACCTGTTAAAGAAACATGCGTAAACATACCTGTTGTGCCATTGGAGTTTCCATTGGATCGTTCAATTTAAAAATAAGTTTGTATGAGTAAATACAGTGATACAAGAGCAAAGCAGTATGCACGATAGCAATGGAATCTTAAATGAGAACAGTTGTTCTTCAGGTTTAAGCACTTGTTCTACATGAACAGAGTACAGTAAGACGCAAGCATATAGTACTTAAAATAAAATGAGCTCATAGACCTTACCACATTCTTGGTTCGGGACCAGTAAAGAACAAGGCGTTCCCAGTCATCGTCCAGTAAATGTGTCTCAGGAGAACGTAAGGGAATTTGATGAGTTTCTTTGCCAGTGAAGTACGTTTTCTTCAGGTAATTCCGATACTGCCACCAAGCATTCTTGAAGATAGCAGAGGTATTAGCACAGGTTACCTCATCCTGAGTTTCCAAATCGGTCCTTCTCTATAGAGAAAAATGGGAAAATTTGTTGTATTATAACCATCATGGAGGTAGAATGTATGGGACAAAGCAAAGTAATTGCCATGAATAACATTACTTACACATAACTCCTGGACAAACACCTGCAACTGGCATTTTCCTTCATCTTTAGCATAATATTTCCATGATGGGAAGATACGCACATAGGATTTAACAACATCAAATGCGATAGATGCTAAACTATGAATGGCTAGTTGTGCTTCCTCCATAGGAATAGGTGTACTAACTGGTGGAGTTGAGTTTCGCCGTGGTAGTACTGGTGCTTTGGGCACTGGAGCTGCCTTTCTAACTGCTCTTGTTTGGGAGCTCTGTGGTGGAGATGGTGCTGTGTCAACAGGAACTGGGTTACTATCTGCTGCGGTTGGGGTTAGATTGGGTGAAGCTGGTTCTCTGTCCATTGCAGTAGGGGTAAAATCTGGGAGAGTCTGGGTTATGTGTGGTAGGGCTGGTTCTCGTGCATGTACAACCGGGTTGCTATCTCCACCAAGAGGTAGCACTGTTTTATTTGAAGACCGTGTTTTTACTCCGCTAGATACTGCCATCACCCGCTCAAATTCAAATGGCTGATAAACAGGAAACATAGTTGAATGTACATACATTGTATGAGAGACAGATGCAATAGATAGTGTGGAAAAAAGAGGGCATTAAATAGTTGACATGTATATTGTTTAACTAAAACAGATAGCATGACATAATTTCACATATATGATGTCTATCTAAACTGGATAGCATAGCATAACATAATTCAAAGATATGATGACTAACTAAACAGGATCGCATGAAATAATTCACATACATGTTATCTAAGTAACCATGATCGCATGATTTAATTCACATATGTGATTTATATGCTAAGCGGAGGGCATTCACATATATGATGTCTGAACTAAGAACATGGTGTTGAATATTGTGTATATGATGTCTAAACTATGCAATGAAGACACCATATGCATGATATGAGCAGTAGAACCATGCCAAGTTAGAGCATACACCTCGGTAGCACTGTCTGCTCTGAAGGCCTTGTTTTCACTCCAGATTTTTCCATCACCCACTCAAATGGCTGATTCACAGGAAGAGTAGTTTAATGTACAAACATTGTCGACAAATGGAAATTTAATGAAGAAAAGGATGGGCTAGATATCATTCAAATATATGATGCCTGGTAAAACAGGATGGCATTGCACATTTCACATATATTATGGCTGGCTAAAAGACATGAGACTGCATAATTCCCATATATGATATTGAAACTAAACAGGTGGCATTACAGAACATGTCTAAACTAAGCAGATGACATATATGATGTCGAAAGTAGGCACTGCAAGGCAACATATGCATGATATGACTAACATCATCATGCCAAGTTAGAAGCAAACACCTTGGGGGGTAAATAGGAGTGGTCAGTTGCGTCTGAATCCGCCTCAGAACAGATATCTTCCTCTGGATTACAATCTGGAGAGGGGGGAGGGTTTGCCATTGAACCCACCATGGAGCGATGTCTGCATGACATTGTATTGCCGTGCAAAAATCTTCTCTTTTTCTCTACATGTTCAACATGACTGTGTACAATATCTGACATGCATACAAAAAATATAGTGAGATTATGTAAGGAGAGCATGCAGAAATCTAGAGTAATGGTAACAACCAGTGGATGGATCCAAAAATAATGATAGCAGGCTGATGATTGCTTTAATTTAATAAAAAACAGATGATGATTGCTTTACTATTTGTTTCCCACCCAAGATGAACAACATAGGCATACCCTAGGTGAACCAGATATTAGACAGAGATACTATTCATTGCTGCCTCGATATGTGCCCCACAACTAATTTAGAACTCAAGTTTGAACATCAATTTGGACCTGACTTGGAGTCTAAGAGGTGAACAGGACAATAAAGTAGCAGGTAATATTAAGCAATGCATAACATAAGCAGAAACAAAAGAGTGCGACCTCTCTTGTGGACCCGTGTACTCCTCAGGTTCATCTGCTGAGTCGATGATGGTGATGCCGTTGCGGTGGGTGCCGGCGGCAGGGAAGGAGATCTGAGGCGGCGAAAGACGGTCAGGAGTCGTGATGTCTGGTTTGGTGGATGCTTCTGTCGATGGAGCAGCTCAGGTGAGGTGGACGACGTCGCGGCAGGAGCAGGACAAACCACACAAAGTTTTCTTCGACACCTACCTGTAACTGAAGTAATTCTGTAAGGGCTCATTTGGCTTGCATGATTCTAAAAACGCAGGGATAGGAGGAAAACACCGGAATAGGATAGGAATGCACATGGGAAACAGAGCATTTGTGAACACAGGATTTCTGTCAACTTGGGTGTTTGGTTCACAGGAATTGGAGGAGCAGAGGAATGCAAAGAAACATGGCCAAAATAAAGTGAAACCATATGAAAGCGTGTACAGTTAGAATGTTATTCTGCCACTAATGCACTTGGTCTTGTTTTCATGCATAGGATTTTGAAAAGTAGGTCCAGGTGGATGTTTTGCTCCATTCCTTTCAACAAAATGCATGAATAATTGAATAGTAGAGTGCCATAGGAAAATTTCCTATTGCTATGTTTTTCCGTTGAACCAAAATAGCCCTAATGGATCGACATGAATGTAGAGTAATAAGTGATGCGACAAGTGTACAACCTCTTTGCCGTAGCCGTGTCGACCTCAGCATCATTGGGTTGGTCGCTGAAGAAGTTGAGGCAGAGGTGGCTGTCGGAGGTGTGGAGGAAGATCTGAGGAATCTGTAGACGGCGTCCAGGGCACTGCTCTGTTGTGATGGATCGTTCCGTTGTTGGAGCAGCTCCGGTGAGCTGTAAGACGTCAAGGCTGAAGCAGCACAAGACATACATCGTTAATCTCAAGTGGGATTCTAATAGCATCTCCAATAGATGATGTAAAATGCATTACCAAAAAGTGATAGATGTAAAATTTACATCACCAAAAACCACCTGACTACAACATATGAGGTAAAAAATGTTCACTCTGAACTTAACTGTCGAAACTAAAATTTACTGTGGAATCTGAATGTTACTGTCGAAACTGAATGCAATGGTAGCAGAGAGGCACTTCACATGGGATAGTTTAGGGAGGGCCTGCAGTTCATCTTCAACCTGCACCCCCCTGAGCCGCCAGCCACCACCGGCCGAACCCCGCGCCGCCTCGCCACCCCGAAACAACTCCCCACCACCGGTCCGCCGCCGCCCTCGCCGCCCCGAAACAACTCCCCACCGCCGGTCAGCCGCCGCCCCCGGCCAGCCCTCTAGCCCCCCCCCCCCGCGCCAAGCTTTTTCTCCGGCGATCCCCAAGCTACCGCCCCACCACCGCGCCCCCACCGCCAGCAAGCACCGCCACCACCCAAAACCCTAAGATAGATAGTGGGGTACCTCTCCGGCGAGTCCCCCTCCCTGCTGCGGGTGGTTCTTCCTTAACTCCGGCGAGACCCTCCACCCCCTGAAAATCGATTAACCCAAAAGTCGATTCAGTCGACTGAAGTGTAGCTAAATCGGAGTAGAGCAGCAGCAAGAGCGAGGGGAGAGCAACAGCAGCACGAGCGAGCGAGAGCCGGAGCAGCAGCAGCTGGGCGAGCGAGCGAGCAAGCGAGAGCCAGAGCAGTAGCAGCGTGAGCGACCGAGCGAGAGCCGGAGCAGCAGCATCAGATCCGGCTGGTATGGCTGCCGCCACCGAAGGGGCCTCGCACTGGGGGAGAACCACCATGGAGATGTCGCCCGTGGCGCCGACTTCGAGGTCGCCGCTCCATGGGGGTGCGGGATGGAGCACCGTCGGCGCCGGGAGGTCGAGTTAAGGAGAAGGTGTGATGCGATGAGTGTACAACCTCTTTGGTGGCGCCGAGTAGGCCTCGGCTTCTTCCGAGGAGTCGGTGAGGATGTTGCGGTTCCGGTGGAGCAGGTTAAGGCGGCGCTGTGGGGATGGAGCAGCCGCGATAGACGAGGCGATCGTCGGAGCAGCTCCTTGGAGGTGGAGGACGGGGCGGCTGAACCGGCGGGACGACATGACGGGTCCTCATCCGGGGGGTGGATGAGGGACATCGAGTTGTTGTGGTGGATGACATCGTCGGGGAAGAGGCTCCGGCTGGGCAGCGGTGAGGTGGCGGACAGAGGAGGGTGGGGTTTCGCGGCTGGAGCGGAGAGGTTATGGCGGCCAGATTTTGAATGGCGAAAAGGAGGTGATGGGAGGGAGGAACCATGACTTAGGGATGCACTTGTCCAAAATGTAGGGTGTGTTACAAAAGTACCCCCACCGATTTGAACTAGCGGCCCTTCCAGCTCAAGTTAGAAGCAGGATTTCGTGTGTCGGGATTTGGCAGCTGGAGGGAGTTTTTGCGCGCATTGTAATTTCGGGATAGCAAGGCATGGGTTGTGAAGGCGCCAGTTTTGGGAGCACGATATCTGAATTTTCGGGATATAACAAGGCGCAGGTTGAATTTTAGGGACAAGCCTAACGTGTAATATTGTACTTGTACGTACCAAATCAATTCGGACTTCCATCAACGAAAAAAAACGAAAAAAATAAAACTATTCACACCATACAAAGAGAGAGTCTTGTCCCGTTTTACTATACAAATGCTATTCAAAGCTACTCCCTCCTTCCATCTATATAGGGCCTAATGCATTTTTTGAGGCTAACTTTGATCAAATATTAGAGCAATAATATATGACATGCAACTTACACAAAGCACACCGTTAAATTCGTGTGTGAAAGGAGCTTTCAATGATATAATTTTCTCATTGTGCATGTCATGTACTATTAATCTTGTCAATAGTCAAAGGCGGTCTTAAAAAACGCATTAGGCCCTATATAGATGGAAGGAGGGAGTATGAATCCATGTTATGTCCAATTAAATTTTTTTGCTGGCTGTATAATGCATGTAACCTACTCATACCAACATTTTAGTGCATTCCAAATGTTTATACTACCGCTGCAATTCGAACTGAATTTGAATTCGTTTCTCTATTTCAATAAGAATCTACAATCATGATTGTTGCCAACTTCAGCCATAATTCATGTATTACCTTAACAACATACCACATGATTACTATAGAGATAGATATGAAATATGTGTACTATATGAACTCGAATTCAATTTTTTTGAATACACTTGATGTTGATTCCAAATAATAGTACATTTGATGTACTAACTATATATTCATAATCTAAACCATGTTCCATACGTACACCGTGTTTATCACACAAAGTATAGTGCCCCGCCCCCTACATTATGACAAGTATTTAGCCCTGAGCTGCAAAAGCCACACATTAGCCCAAATTATAATCAATGTTCTATATATTATATGTAGTACTGGCAAGATGCCCATGCGTTCCACGAAACATCAACATGATCAAGGGGAGGCCTTATTTGCAAATATGGAGAGGGGTGGGGGTATGTTTTTTTCAAAATTGCCATAGTTTCCTTCCTATCCGTCAAATATAAATCGAATGGCCTATATTGCAGGATGGCAGGCACACCATCATCAACAACTCTGTTTTTTATAAGAGTAGAGATAAAATATATTATATGTAGTATAACATGTTCATAACCACACCATGTGTATCACCGTTATATATATTCACGCATGCGTCGGTTTAAAACACTATGATAAATTCTTCAAATATCCGAATTCGCTTTTTATAATGAATTATGATCTCTATTCGTCTTTTACACCCACACAATCCTCTTATCTTTGTAGCTAGCGCTAACTTTCTCTCGTGCATGCACACGCCCGCATCCCTCTCACCCTCCCTCAGCATTCTCTAGCTCCATCGCGCAAATTCGTCTTTTCACTTTAGGTCGTTCACCCACGGTGTGTGTAGGCCCCCAGCTCCTTCTTTACGGCACACATCGATCGATATGCCTCTCTAGCCAGGTGTGCCTACCACAAACACAAGCTTCCCCTCTTCTCTTCTCACCGTCCATGCCTCACTCCCATCACTCTTTTCATCGATCTCGTACTCGCACACTCCTTCCCCCTCGATATAGTATGCCTCTCGCACCACCTCCTAGATGCATCCCTCTCTCTCTATCCTTCTCCCCGGGCCTTATTTGCTTCTAACACATACATGCATGTATACCGATCGATCTCCCTACATATACCTAGGTCGACTTTAACTATTTCCCCCCACCCATCGATCGACGTACCTCACAAGTTATGTCTCTCCTTTCTCTGACAAAGGACGATTGATCTTCCTATGTAGTTACGTCTGCTTACCACATCCATATCGTCCCCCTCATCATTCGTGCATGCCTCCTGACCCGTCTGTCACATGCACGTGCACAGACAGGCAGCCATCCCCTCTCTTATTGATATTGCAGGCGTGCCCTCCGTTTGTCTAGCAAGCCTCTCCCACCATTTGTTAGAAGCAACTCCACTACCACCCCCTCCAACACTCTAGCTCTGTCTCTCTCCCAACCTTATTCCTCTCCTACACATATGCATGGATGCCGATCGATCTCCCTTAATACATAAGGTAGGCCTCTCTCCTCCTCCACACATATACCAGCCATTGTACCTCTATAGTTAATTAGGCCTCCCCCCACCACACACCGATAGTCGAGCGCTGTAGGTAGGTATCCATGCCACAGAGACAAACTGCACATGTCCCCTCTCACGTTCCAGTAGGCCAGCCACTCTATATCTTTGACGTGGGCACACACAAATTCGATGGCACTCTTTATCGATCGCGCGCGCACACACACACACACACATCATCCCTCTCTTAGATTCTATGGATACCTCAAGCCGATGATACCTCCACTCTCTTCTCGTGGATCGCCCCCTCTATATATATGATATATCCAGGACTCTATTTCACACACATTGCATATGTTACATTTTTTGATTGACCCCCCCCCCAAAAACACTCACGAACCCACACACTATATCTCTCTACGTTTGTATCTCTCTCACACAACCCCACGTAGGTGGTGTACGTACACGAAGAGAATAGGTGCACGTGCTCACGCTTCGTGCCCAGCCACACCCGCGCGGGTACACGGTGGAGCTCATTTCTGTACGAAATGGCAGCCCACGTGCTAATTTGAACGCGTGTAGCGGTTGTTTACCTACGGAGGTCGTGTACCACGCGTGCACGAAACAAAGTTCGACTTGATGCGTTGGCGCGTTATTTTTAAATAAAGTTATATCGCTCAATGGCACGTACACAGAATATAAAACGATTTTTATGGAGAAAAAGGTAGTCCGCTCCACTATATACAATGGAGCCTGCCTGCCTGGGTTTGTCTCTCTTCAGAGTATCTCACACAAGGCGGCAGTGGCCTCTCTCTCTCTCACCGTTGGTCACTGATCCGGCCGCATCCCGTCCGCCGGCAGAAAGGGAGGATGTGCATCGTTTCTCCGTTCGACGGCGCCGAGGCAGCACGTCCCGATCTGCGGTACCCGCCGTTCTCTCTGACCAAGCTCCGGCGCGGTAGGGCCTACGCCACCTGCTCGCTGCCGCAGTATGGGCAGATCCCGCCCGCCGCCGCTCACCTAGTTACATCCCGACGACCCCCAGGTATCCCCTCCGGCCTTGCTCCACTGCCCGTCTTCCCACGTCGCTGCATGTGGAAAATCTTGCATGTGGATCTTCCATAGTTCTTTGCCCAAAACGTAGCTCGTCCGGCGTACTTTCCATATTGCAATCTCGTCCTCACACCGTTTTAGACAAACACAACCGTGTTGTTATCTTCCCTTAGGACAAGGAATATGCTTCTTTTTTGTCGTCGTATGTGTCATCAACTGTTATTGGCCAGTAATTGTTTCCTTTCTACCTCTTTTTTGCAAACAGGGCTATCCATTTCACCTCGTTGCTATTGCGACCTTTTGGTGAACTGCACAAATCACTTTTTTCTTAAGAGTGTTTTGTGCAGTTGTACTAAAATGTCACACGGGCAACGTCTCTACATTTCAGTGCGACTGCACAAAGGGAGATTGGTTTTGCTCTATCCTCCTCATCCAACTCCGAGCCTAATCTTCTCCAACTATTTGCTTAATCTTCTCCAACTAGTTAGTCTTAAGAGAGACTGCAAAGGTGACCGGCTTCTATTTGTGTGTTTATTGTTTCATCAGCAGTCCTCTATTATTGTAATCACACTTAATATCTTTGGAACAGGGACGCTCAGCTCTATTTTAGTGGAACTGCACAAAATGATCGGAATGTTGCATGCTCCAGACAGCTACTTTTTTCCCAACATGCCTTGTTGATTTAGACAGAGCTGGGGGGACGTTGCTGCCAATGAAAGCATGGATCAATTTTAATTTAACACCTTCTCACAACTTTGTCTTCAGTTGTGATGTAAATATTAGCTCTGATCTGCTAATCATTGAGATGCATTAGCAAGGAAGTTAGTTTTTTATTGTTTCCGAAAGAGCATCGATGGCAAGACACACGAAACAAAAGCTGAAAGCTCAGAGCATTGTACAATTTCATGTCGCTGGAAAATTATTTGTATAGTACGTCAATTATGTAAACAAATGCTGGAAGCTTGATAGCATTGCCAGAAGCCTCTTCAGCATCCGGGTCCATGTGCCATGCACAAAATTATACTCCTCCGTTCCTAAATATTTGTCTTTTTACAAATTTCAAATGGGCATATTTTAGAGTGTAGATTCACTCATTTTGCTTCGTATGTAGTCACTCGTTGAAATCTCTAGAAAGACAAATACTCCGGAGTATATTTAAGAACCGAGGGAGTAGTGCACAACCGCATGGGAGACTCAGCCCGGTCGTTGCGCCGCATTAATAGTGAGTAATGAGCAGTCAAATCATAAGCCCCACCTTTCCCACTGTAAGTTGCTCGGAAGAAGCAACCATCAATACGCTCTTCTTTGAATCCTCTCATACTACTCCATCCGTCACTGTTTATAGAGCGCACTTCAAAAAAAATCTTTGTGACCAAGGCGACTAGCGATCGGCCTGAAAAATAGCATTGGTAGTTATGGCACGACGTCTATTACTAGAGGAAATAATGCGTACACACATGCATGCAGTGCTTCCACCCCGGGTACACACATGCATGCACTTACTCCACTCCGTAGTACATCGAGAGAAAATTGTGGACTTGATTGCGGTTACCACGCCCTAATTAATTGAGCATTAAACCAAACGCGTCTAAAGTCTCTCTGGTGGTGGAAATGCATTGAGAGAAATGCATCAGAATGAAGCGCGCCCTGTAAACTGTGACGGAGGGAGGAGTAGTATGAAGGTGCAAAACCAAGTACGCGTATGGCCAGTCGGTCAACGCACCTCCTCTTGGCATATCACTGACATGTGGGACCGGAGTGTGAGCAAACCGATCTCAATTGACGGCAAAATGGCCAACCCGCCGTTCCTTGAGAGAGACGAGGAGCGAGAACACACAGACGGGCTCGCACGGAGGCCAAGATATATTCGAGCATGGTTGATCGATATCATCATTACATGTTCGATGTTTTTTAATACTATACTATTGGGCTGCCGTTTTCCGCCCTTCTCCCGAATAAATGTGTACTTTATCAGAGATTAAAATAAAATAAGAGTACAGACGCTCCACCATGCGGTTCTAGTAGTAGTACTACTCGTACTACTAAACCTTGCGCTTGGCTCTTCGCCTCTTCGTGAAGTCGAACAATGATGGTACTCCGCATGTTGGGTACTACAGTGTATGCCTCTGGCAATCTGACACCGAATGAACTGATGCATGTCCACCGCCTGGGCGAGGGTAGGTTGCATTAGTCAAAAGGCGTAAGCGAGCTTCACCTTGTCCTGCAAGCTTCTCCTCGTTCTGCGAGTTGACGGGACACACCAAAAAGTAGTGCTAGTCCATACTCCCTCCTTTCCGGTTAATATGGCTTAATCTTTTTTGCGGGTAAATGAGAGAGCTTTATTCATATATAAGCATTCTTAGGACGATCAGCCAAGAGACTGGTCACTAGGAAGCGAGGTACCCCGCAAAAAAGAAGAAGGAAGCGAGGTGTTTCATCAAGCCAGCTCTCGGCCACATTCAAAGTGCAGCAAGCACGGTTCGCACAAAGATGCGCCGCAAGGTTTGCTGACCTGTTTACATGCTGAATAACAAAAAAGAGGAAATATTACCGAGCGCTCCTATTTGTAACAGGATATGAGCCAGAATTAAGCGAGAATTGTGGCGAGTGTTCCATGCAATCAACTTCCATTATCACATGCGAGAACCCTCGAAGAGAACCAAATGTGTTGAAGATTGCTTTATCACATTTTTAAAATATAATAAGAGTGCAGACGCTCCTCCATCCGGTTCCTAGTAGTATAGTACATACCTCTATAGTAGTAGTACTAGTACTAGTAAACTTTGCGCTTGGCTGTTCGCCTCTTCGGGAAGTCGAACAATAATAGTACTAGTATAGTGTATGCTTCTGGCAATCTGACACCGAATTAACTGTTGCACGTCCACCGCCTGAGCGAGGGAGAGCTTGCATTAGTCAAAAGTTTCTCCTTGTCCTGCGAGCCACCGCGCGCAAGCTTCTCCCGTCCTGCAAGCTTCTCCTCGTTCGGCAAGTTGACGGGACACAACAAAGTAATGCTAGTCCATACTGCCTCCTTTCCGGTTAATATGGCTTAATTTCAAACGAGATAAATACACTGTCTGTCACTGTATATTTGTAAAAATACGGTCAGTGGACTTCATAATACGCTCATTGCGCTCAATATATACATTTTCCGGTGTTTATACGGTCACTAGCTCACCCTGGCTGAGTATGTGTGTGCATGCACGTGTAGGTTGAGCACTTGAGCGTGACCGTGTGTGTTCCGTCGTGTGCTCGGACATGCATGCATTAGGGCGTCGCGCGCGTTTTTGCGTCCATGTGTACGTGTGACTGTTGCATGCATGCACGAGGTTGTAGTCCCTCACATTCACATGTTCATAAGTCAATGCTTTGTCAAAACGTTGCATGCAAGGTTTAATCATTCGTTGTTCACGCATGCATTCCCGATATTAATACGTTGGTAAAGACAATTTCTTGAGGAAAACGAGCCCATGAATTGAGTACAAAGGGGACCAATAAGCCAGGACGGAGGGAGTACCAGTAGTGAACCGGAAGGAGGGAGTAGGTACTAGTAGTAAGTACTACGTAACAACGTGCAGTAACAAAATTCCTCTATGCGCATCCTGTCTACGTGTCATGCAAGAAAATAGAGATAAGTACAAGTGAGACTCAGGAACGGTCATACACGTAGGGGGAGTACGTGTAGGGGCTAATAAGGAGCAGTCAAATCACACAGTAAGTTAGTCGGAAGAAAGCAACCATCATTTCACTCTTCAATGACACGCACGCAATATAAAATGGTTGATATGGAGAGAAAAAGAAAACCACTATATATACACTAGCAGGAGCCTAAGCTACAAGCCTGCTTGCTTGGGTTGCTCTCTTCACAAGCATAGAACGACGGTGGCCACACCGCTGGTCACATATCCGGCCTGATCCCGCCGCTGGGGAAGGGAACAATGTTCTGCGTAGACGCGGTCGACATTGGTTAGGGAGAAAACCCACAGTCGGTGCGTCCCAATCGGGGGTCCCCGCGGTATGGGCTGATGCCGCGTCCCAACCGCCCTTCTAGCTACAGCCCGACGTCCCAGGTAGTACATCTTCCTTTTGGAGCCGGCTTGCTCCACTGCCGCAGCTCCCCACGTAGCTCCATCTCCATGTCGATCTTTCTCTACTTCTACCGGCTTCTATTTGTGATGAGTTTATGTCTCATGAACTAGTGCCAGTACTATTATTCTAATCACACTTCTTCAATATCTTTGCCATCAGGGATGCTCAGCTCGATTTTAGTGGAACTGCACAAAAGCATCGTATGATCCGAGGGTGCCAGCCGTCTTTCCTTCGACAGGTTCTACCTAGCCAGGAAATTAAATCCTGTTTAGGGTTTAGGGTTTAAGTCGTAGTGACCCCATCAGTAGTTTTTCTTTTGTACACGCTCTCACAACTTTTGTCTTTAGTTGTGAAGTAAATATTGGCTATGATCTGTGAATCATTGAGATGCATCAGCATGCGTGTTAGTTTTCCTTTGTATTTGATGGAATGTTGTAACGGGGCAACCTTGGAGTAGGAATGAAAATGGAGTGGAAAGTTTCCGTTTTTCCGGAGAAAAAATGGAAACGGAGAGAAACCAACGTTTCGTTTCGTTGGATCGCGCCATCGAGCAAAACCAACGTTTAAATCACGTCTGTCGCGTTCGTGTCTCACCCTCCTCCACGGCTCCACCCCACACGGTCGCTCGGCATGCCACTCACCGCAAACCGAGTATACGATAACTTTCCCGCCTGCTTGTCGATGGATCGCGCCATGGAGTACTAGCACTACTGGAAGAGATTGACGAGTTGGGGAGGACAGCTAGCTGTAGCACGGACTCCCAAGAACTTTTTACATGCATGTTGTGGCCGGCTATTGCGACCTTTGAACGCGGAGCAGTCGCGTGCACCGGGAAGCGGCGCGGGCGACGCTCTCTCGGCCGGCGCGCTGCTTCAATGCCGGCGCCAGTGAGAGGTCGCGTCCGCTCTGGCCGGGCATGAATGCGGCACTGACCGTTTCGGGCGGGAAGCACACGCGGGTGATGAAGAGGGTTCGGGTTGGTCAGGAGCGGGCGTGGCAGCGGTCCGGACGCCCGCAAACAAGAGATGTTGTACGTTAATATTGTTGCGTATATAATTAACAACGTAAATAATGTGCCAGTTGGACAAATATGATTGGAGATGGAGATGGAATTTTACGTAAACACGGATATGCATGTCTATGTCTATGTGTGTGTGCGCGACGACTCTCGCGACCTGGAAGCGGGGGCGTGTTTTTGATCGAGTTTTCTTTCTTGGTACGTTAAAAAATTGTCCGCCAGTTTTCGTTTCTTTTTTCCGGGAACGCGCGTATTCTATTTAAAACCACTGCTATGGAGAGATTTTTTTACTCCATTGTATATATAGCCTCTTGTTTGATAGGGTTTCTCGCGTCTCGCTCTCTCACCCTCTCCATATCAAAACAAGATGACAGTGTCCACTCTATCTCTCTCCTCACCGGTGGTCACAGATCCGGCCGAATCCCGTCCGCTGCGGGAGGTGAGGAGGTGCAGCATTGACGTTGTCGCCGTCGGCGATGGAGGAAGCCGATGCGCACCGTCCTCTCGGAGCCGGCGCTGGCGCGGACGAAGGTCCTCCGCGCCCTTGTTCGCTGCCGTCGTGTGGGCAGATCCCGCCCGCCCGCCTAAGCGACATCTCGCCCACCTGAGGTATAACTTCTTGTACTGGTCCAGCTCCCCAGGTCGCTGCATGCGGGTTTTCTTCTATGCGACTACTCCCCAGCTCCCCATGTATAGTAGCTAGGGTTCGTCGGCTGGTCCAACATCACCTACTATTATAGAGGAAATGCCACTCGAAAAGTTGTCCTGATTTATGCCTCGGTGGAGGTATACATGTTGTTTCGACAAAAAGTACATGGTGGTTGTGCGGTCATTGTCCATATGCTCCTATTGCTGCTGCTAATCTAATACTATCACTGGTTAAATGAAGAAATGCTTTTTTTCTCGGGTATCCTGGTTTAGTTCCCATCAAGATAATCATGATGCTTCTGTTTGTTGGTGTACTTTTCATTAATTCTTATTGACAATTGAGATGTCGTTGTTAATCTTGTACCACTGCCAAAACAAAGTAACAACACTATATCCCTTTTTTATATTTTTGCAAACAGCGATGCGTATCTCCATACCCGGGCATGTCTTCCTCAATTTTAGTGGAACTGCACAAAATTGGATGGCCATTGTTGTTCCGCCTCACTGTCCTCTGCCACGTGGTTCTTCCTTCCTCGAGCTTGATTAATGAGAAGAAACAGACCACAGTGAGGATTTGTCGAACTTCATAGGTGCCTCACCCAAACTTGATGCCAAATGGATGATGCATCACCACGATGACCTATCGATGCTCATGGTTGCGCCTCATGGTTGCGTCGGCTGGTGAAGCTGATCGATTTTCCATGAAAAACAAGCTGTCTTCCATCAGTGCTCTTTGCTTGTTACCCACAAAGATGATATCCTTCATCAGTTCACCTTGGTTGCGTTGGAGACGCAGTCGTCTTTCACGTTGGTGCAATTTTATCACACAATTGGCTATGAACCAAATGTTTCCTCGAAGAAGGATCGACGTTGGTACTAAGAGCATAAGTTTTGTATTGATTTCTAAGCCTTCTCACAACTTTGTCTTCAGCTCCCCTGTAATTTTATTTGTCCAGCTATTAACTTTGATTAAAAAATGGTGTGGACTAAAAACCCGGATGGACGTAGTAGCCCTCCATTTTTATTTACTCTGCATATTAGATTTGACTGAAGTCAAACTTTGTAAAGTTTGACCAAGTTTAGGCCGAACACAACAAACCATAATTATTGAGAGAGGGCAAACTGTACATACTCTCAAACCTTTCCGATAATTGAAATTAAAATTCTTTATTTGTACACACTCTCACACGTTTCCGATAATTTGGCGCATGTGTGGTTGTTCACTTAAGGGAGGGTAGTGTACCACACGTGAAGGACAGGAAGTGTGACCAGGACGCGTGGATTGTTAGTTCATCGGAAGTAGTAGTTTTCTTCACTGGTACGTTAAGTAAAGAGTTTCGTTTCGTACTTACACAATTTAAAATGATTGTTATGGAGAGAATAAGAAAACCACTCCACTATATATTAGTAGTATACACGAGTACTATATGGACGCAACTTCATTGACTTAGTGCACCTGCCTTTGGGTTATGACAGGTGGGCCCAAAATGTGGCTGGCCCACCTGTCATACAGCCAAAGCAGGTGCAGTTAAGGCACTGGAGCTCAGTCCGTACTACAGTATATATGTAGTACTATATAAGCTGGAGCCTCAGCGCTTGTTCGCTAGGGTTTGCACTCTCCACACTCTCGCCGCACTACATATATATAACACGCTGGAGGCTCAGCGTTCCTTTGCTAGGGTTTGCTATATTCACAGTCTCTCACCCTCTTCACCAGATCTAAACAAGACTGCGTTGGCCTCTGTCTCTCTCTCCCCCCTCACATCTCGTGAAGGAGGTGCCCGGATCCCGTCGCACCGGGAAGGGGAGGAGGTGCAGCGTTCACTCTATCGCCTTCGGCGAGGGAGGCAATCCACTGCCGGCTGCGCTGTTCTCTTTCACCCAGCGCCTGTGCGGGAGGGCCACCGACCCCTTCTTCCTCGCTGTCGTACGTAGTGTGGGAAGATCCAGCCTCCCGCCGCACGCCTTGCCACATCCTGACGACCCTAAGGTATAAGTTTCTTTGAAACCGTCATTGCTCTAGCTGCATGCGGATCTTTTTCGATTCTGTAGTCGAATCTAGGTCTTGGTTCAAAGAGGAAAGAAGGGTGCGGTGGGGTGGAGTATGAATCTAGGACGTGGTTCAATGAGGAAAGGAGGGAGGGAAAGTAGTATAGACTGGCTATCCAGCCACTTTGTTGGTCGAAAAGGGAAAAAGGGGTAACCCAGTACACACATCTGTAAGAAACTGATCTCTTTGTTGAAAAGGGAAAGAAACTGGGGGG
The DNA here is from genome assembly GCF_018294505.1 of Triticum aestivum. NCBI lineage: Eukaryota > Viridiplantae > Streptophyta > Magnoliopsida > Poales > Poaceae > Triticum > Triticum aestivum. Next base: position 133,884,082 of record NC_057802.1, read on the forward strand.
TCCGGTAGTTTGTGCAGGACTAGATTTGCTGCCCTCACATAGGAAAAAGGTTCAAAGAGAACAAATATGGGACCAACGCAGATATGCTGCTTGGCTACATACTCTGCATCACCCATTTATATGTGTGGACACACATGGTGCTAGCATGTCCCATGTCCCATACAACTATTTTGCTGTTGTTAATCTAAGAATGCTGCTGGAAAATTGAAGGAATGCCACTGTTAAAAGTAAATTACATTCTTAATGAATGTTGTTTTAAGAGAATGTCTCTGTTAATATGAATCAATGCAACCGTTTTAGAAATGCTACTGTCCTACTTTGTTTTCCATCAAGATAAGTTAGATGCTTCTTTTTGTCGCCGTTTGTTTCATCCTCCTTTATTGGCCAGTAATTGTTTCCTTTTTTGCCTCTGTTAAAACAGGATATCTATTCAACTTGTTGCTATAGCAAACTTAAATGTCACAACCGACTGGCGCGACTTTGCTTGATTTCAGTGCAACTGCACAAAACGAGATTGGATTTCCTATTCGTGTTGGCAGATTCGTAGGTGATCTTGTGTGCGTCATGACAGGTTGGTACTTGCCTTCATCCACATGATCGTGCAGTGTGTTTTGAGATGCTTGTGCTACTTGTATTGGTACTGTTTTAAATAAATGTTGAATTGAAGCTATTGTATTGCTCTCTTTTCCCATTAAGTAGTGAACAAAAATGGTACCAACCCAGACATGATGCTTGTTGCTTTGTTACAACAAACTCTGCATCACCCCTTTATAAGTAGATGGAAGCACATGGTGTTGTTGCGCCCACTCTCCCCTAGAACTGTTTATGCTTTTTGTTAATCTAATGCCGCTGGTAAAATTAAGCAATGCCACTCTCAGAATTAACTACTGAATCTTAGTTCAAAACTGCAACACTTGTTAGGGATTGGCGGGATTACCATTTTTGTGGCCGCATGTTTCATCCTCCTTTATTGGCCAGTAATTGATTCCTTTTTTGCCTCTGTTAAAACAGGGATATCTATTCAACTTGTTGCTATTGCGACATTTTGCTTCGCTACGCGAAACACTTATGTTTTAAGAGTGTTTTGTGCAGTTCAACTTGAATGTCACACCGGCGACTTTGCTAAATTTTGGTGGAACTGCACAAAAGGAGATCATGGATTTTCATATATGTGTTGGGATTTCTTTCAAGTCCTCCTCGCGAGTTGTTTCAAATCTTGGTCAAGAAAGGTCAGTACCGACTTTCATCCACATGATGCTGCAGTGTGCTTTGAGATGTTGTGCTACTTGTATTGGTATTGATTTTGATAATTGTTGAATTGAAGCTATTGAACTACTATCTTTTACCATTAAGTGGCAAAAATTGTTCCAACCGAGACATGATGCTTGTTTCTTTGTTACAACAAAACTCTGCATCACCCCCTTTATAAGTAGATGGAAGCACATGTTGTTGTTGCGCCCACTATCCCCTGGAACTGTTTATGCTTTTTATTAATCTAATGCCACTGGTAAAATTAAGCAATGCCACTCTCAGAATTAACTACTGAATCCTAGTTCAAAACTGCAACACTTGTTAGGGATTGGCGGGATTACCATTTTTGTGGCCGCATGTTTCATCCTCCTTTATTGGCCAGTAATTGATTCTTTTTTTGCCTCTGTTAAAACAGGGATATCTATCCAACTTGTTGCTATTGTGACATTTTGCTTCGCTTAATTTTGGTGGAACTACACAAAAGGAGACCGGATTTCCCTATATGTGTTGAGATCTCTTTGAGGTCTTCCTCACGAGTTGTTTCAAATCTTGGTCTTGAAAGGTTAGTACCGACTTTCCTCAGAATTAACTACTGAATCTTAGTTCAAAACTGCAACACTTGTTAGGGATCGGCGGGAGTACCATTTGTGTTAGGGACCGGCCGGAGTACATGTTTAAGAATGTATTGTTCAGATAATGTCTCTGTTATTATATATTAGTTCTAGTGTTTTAAAAATGGTACTATCCTGCTTTGTAGTTCTTTCTACATGTTTAACCAAGGTATTGTTAAGATAATGTCTCTGTTAAAATGAGTCAGTCGCATTGTTCTAGGAATGGTACTTTTCTGCTTTGTCATTCTTTATACATGTTGAAACAAGGCATTGTTAAGATAATGTAGCAGTTAATATAAATGAATCACACTGATTGAGAATTGCTACTCTCCTGCTTTGTTTCCCATTAAGATAAGGTAGATCAGTAGATGTTTTTCTTCTCGGAGTACAAGTCATCAACCATTATTTCTCAGTAATTGTTTCCCTTATACCTATTGCTGCTTACAGGGATATCAAAATTAAAGCTCGGTTTTATTCCGACTTTGATTTTAGTTGAACTGCACAAAAGGAGCCAATGTGTCTAAGGCAAACTACTACATTAGTGGGTCCAGTTGGTCTTACCACTTTGCAGAAAGAAGCAGTCACTGTTTGTGCTACATTACACAAGCAATGATCGAGAAGCTTTACAGAGTATTAGTAAACGCTGGTGACATGACTAGTCTACAGAGAGCATAGGCAACTCTACAACACGTGGAGTGCACTGGGCAAAAAGTGCCCAAACAAGTACAAGAAGCCATGACAGGACACCAAGTATGTCAATGTCATTCTAAGCAACAATGATGGGGCATCTGAGTGTGCTAATCTGTTTACCGTACTTTCAGTTTGTTAGTCCACCGATTTGTGGGTTGACTCTGGGGCCAATATTCATGTGTGTGCTGATGTGTCTTTGTTTTCTTGCAGCATATAAATACGAAATCCACAGGGATGCTCAGCTTGATTTTAGTGGAACTGCACAAAATGTTCAGATGGTTTGTGTCCTCCATAATACTTCATCATGCACAATACATCGAATGGTTCTCTAATCATTCATTGTCACCTTGAGCCACCGGACTATCAGTTAACAAACTGATGACAAACCCTGTCTGTTCCACAATCATAGGCATTACATATTTTGAATGGGAAAAGCTTGTCAAAGTTTAAGCATTGATGTTACCAAGAAGTCATTAGTTTAATATATTGGTATTGGAAAACCGTCAAATTTTGCTCATTGATGTTAGCCAGAAGACATGCATTTGATATTTTTGAGTGGGACGCTGTCGGGGTAAATGACCACGGGTAGCCTAACCGACTACTCCTGGCTCTTCAGAAAATTTATCAGGCCTTTGGGCCTTCAAGCACTCCAAGCATTTGGGCCGCCTTCCCCGGCCGGCTACCACTTGAGCCGACTCCCGGAAGGCGACCCCGCCTCACCGACTCCAAGAAGCCGGCCAAGAAGGATGTCGACTCCTAGAAGCCGGCCAAGATCACAACCACTCCTACATAACGACGACTTGACGGGCCATGGCCACAGTGCGGCCCACGACCCCCTAAGCCCGAGGCGGGCATGGCTACAGGAGGCCGTACGGGAGGGGATGTCTCCCGTGCGGCCCGACACTGTAGCCACGCCAGCTACGACATCATCCACGACCCACTCCTGTACGGCCCAAGGACTGCGGGCCCCTTCAGCCAGAGAGAGGCGTGAAGGCGGCCCGGCTCTTCCTAGTCGGCCAAGAGTATAGCCGGCCTCCAGAAGCCGGCCACTCCCTTCCTCGAAGCAGGAGCCCCATTAAGGAGACAAGACGGGGTGAGGCTACAGTGATAGCCCCCGAGGCGGCCCACTGTAGCCACGCTCACCTCGACAAAGCCCTCATCATCAGAGGCGCGGCTACAGCAAGCAGCTGCCGACAAAACCCTAGGCGGTGGGGCCGGCCTGTCGACCAGGTAGCCGGCAGCCGGCGGGACCCAGCAGCCGGCGGAGAAGCCGGCGAGCATAGACACTGACGGCTGGGACCAGATCCCAGTCGGATTACCATTGTACCCCCGGGGGGTAGGCCTATATAAACCCCCCGGAGCACCCATGCAAAGGGTTCGCACCTCTGCATGTTTGGCTTCCAAGCATAGCACACACACACACCATAGATAGAGAGAAGCAAGAGCTAGCCTTGTTCTTCTTCTCCCTTGATCCCAACAGCTCTAGGAGCGATTGTAGCTACCCTTTATCGATCTAGTGATCATGCGGAGACCCCGCCGAGCAGGACTAGGGGTGTTATCTCCTCGGAGAGCCCCGAACCTGGGTAAGATTCGCCGGCGTGCATGTCTTCGCCTCATCCCGTTTCCAGGCACCGGCGACGTTTTATTGGCTCCCACAATGATAAGCCATCCCTTGGCATATGTCGCACCAACCACCCGACATTTGGCGCCCACCGTGGGGCCAGGTGCACCGTTGTCCGGAGACCTGTTCTGGACGGGAACCCTCTTCCTTCCCCGCGAGCGCAGCCAGCCTGCTGCGCCCGATGGCGTTTGCCCTGACGCGCTGCAAGGCGTCGACGACGCCTGCGCAGCGAGCCGCCTCGCCGATCTGCTCGGCGAGACTCGCATCTCCGACGAGCCTGCGTCCGACGCAGGCACCGACTACCCTGAGAGCCGCCTCGTCAGCCTCCTCGACCAACTTCACGTCTCCAGCGAGCCTGCTGCGGACATGGAGTCGGTCGGCTCCACCGACCCGATGCTCATCGACTCCGACACCGCGTCGCTCGACGCCTACCCCTCCGACGTGGTGGTCTTCGACGACCCCCTCCCTCGAGCTGACAGCGGCAGCAGCGCTGTCACCGAAGTGCTGGTCATCAGCCACGTCTCCAACTCGGGCGAGAACGCCCGCGACGCTCAACAAGCGGCGATGCACGACCTCTCCATCCCCATCCCGGCCGACGCCGACGCCGAGACCCTGGAGGCACGCCGCCTTGCCCTCATCGCGGAGAGCAAGAAGATAGCCTCAATGAGACGCCTCACCGAGGCCCACCAGCGCGAAGTCGACCGCGCCGCCTTCGGGACGCCGCCGCCTAGCGGCCCGAGCCGAGCCGGCTTCGTCCAGAAGCGCGGCGCAGCCGTTGCCAGCATGCTGGGCGCAGATCGCCCCGTCTACGCCACCCCGCTCGAGAATCTGCGAGCCGCTCAGGCGGCTGCAGAGGAGCTCAATGGGCTGGGAGCCGATGAGCTCCCCTACATGACAAGACGGATCCAGCAGCTGATCGACGCGGCTGCAGAACGGCACGAAGCCGGCGCCCGAGCTGATAGCCATCCCTCGCGCCGGGAGCACGCTGCGACGTCCCGCTCGCCGACTGCGAGCGGCGCGCGCCAGAAGAAAGACAAGGAGCCGGCTGCCAGCCGCAGCCGGACTCGCATCACTATCGAGCGCGACGCGGATGGCCGCCCTCGGGCGGTTGAACACCAAGGAAACCTGCCTCCTCCCCCGCCTCAAAGAGAAAGACGCCTCACTCCGCCGCCATCACACATCCGACTCTTGGCGACCGACTCGGCCGCCGAGAAGGAGTCGGCGAGAGTGAAGCCCGCCACAGGATCGACCGCCTCGCTCGATCCTTGGCGTTAGAAGAAGAAGACGATGTCGGCCCGCCATGCTTTGGCCCCCGCATCCGCGACGAGCCCTTCCCCAAAGGGTTCTCGCTCCCCCGAGACACACCTAAGTACAACGGCTCGGTGAAGCCGGAAGATTGGCTCATCGACTACTCCACAGCCGTCAGCATCGCCAACGGCAACGGCGCGTCGCCGTGAAGTACGTCCCCTTGATGTTGCAGGGCACGGCGCGCACGTGGCTCAATAGCCTCAAGCCCTACAGCATCAACAGCTGGTTGGACTTCACCGAAGTTTTCGTCCGCAACTTCACCAGCACCTACAAGCGACCTCCCAAGCCTCGCCAGCTCTCCCTCTGCGTCCAAGGGCCCAACGAGTCGACCCGCGACTACCTCACGCGATGGGCCGAGCTCCGCAACTCCTGCGAGGGAGTGCACGAGGTCTAGGCCATCGAATACTTCACCGCCGGGTTCCGAGAGGGCACCCTCCTCAAGCACCGACTCCTCTGCGATGAGCCGGCTACCCTCAACGAGTTGCTGATCACCGCTGACAAGTATGCCACTGCCGACTCCTCCATGAAAACCGAGCTCCGAGTGGACACCTCGGGAAAAGTAGTTGCTCCGGCTCCCAAGACGCCGGCTGGCGACCCTAACCGGCGCCCCTACCAGAATGACCACAAGCGCAAGGGCCCTATGCCGACTTCCTCCAGTCGGCAGGTGGCCACCATTGAAGATGAGCAGCCCGAGGAGCGGCCCGCTCCCAAGAAGAAGGGTGGCCGGCCGCCCTGGCAGCCGTCCTTCTCCTACGAACAAGCACTCGATGCTCCCTGCAAGTTCCACAGCGGCGCGAAGCCGTCCAACCATACAACACGGAAATGCCACTGGCTCACCCACATCACCAAGGGCGAAGGGATGGTGCCGCCTCCGCCTCCCGGCCCGCCGCCTCCAGCTCCCCAGCAGCCGGCGGCCCGGCCGGCAGTCGGCGCCATCCAAGATGAGTTCCCCGAAGCGCACGACGCCTACGTCGTCTTCACAAGCCAAGTCGACGACAAGCGCAGCCGACGCCGGCAGCACCAAGAAGTAAACGCAGTCGCCTCTAGCACCGCCGAGTTCATGCACTGGTCGGAAAAGCCCATCAGCTGGAGCCAGGCCGACCACCCAGAGGTGATGCCTTCGCCTGGCTCCTATGCTATGGTCTTGGACGTCACCCTTGCGACGGAGAGGCGAGCTGCCAGATTTTCCCGCGTCCTGATCGACGGCGGAAGCAGTATCAACATACTGTACCGCGACACCATGGACAAGCTGAACATCAAAGCAAAGCAGCTCATGCCGAGCCGCACCGTCTTTCCATGGTATCGTACCCGGCCTATCTTGCTCTCCAATCGGCAAGATCAAAATGGATGTTCTCTTCGGAGACAAAGATCATTTTCGCCGGGAAGCGATATGGTTCGAGGTGGTGGATTTGGAGAGCCCCTACCATGCACTGCTTGGCCGGCCTGCTTTGGCCAAGTTCATGGCTGTGCCCCACTATGCCTACCTGAAGATGAAGATGCCGAGCTCGAAGGGGATCATCACGGTAGCCGGCGACTACAAGAAGTCCACCGAGTGTGCCATGGCCAGCAGCCGGCTGGCCGAGTCCCTCGTGGTGGCCGAAGAGAAGAAGATGTTGGAACGGGTCGTGGCCATGGCCGGCAAGCAGCCGGCCTTGTCCCCCAACCCCAAGGACTGTGATGCGCAGGGCTCCTTCCAGCCTGCGAAAGAGACGAAGAAGATACCTCTGGACCCGGAGCACCCGGAGAGGTTCGCCGTGATTGGGGCGAACTTGGACAGTAAATAGGAAGGCGAGCTCGCCGACTTCCTCCGTGAGAATCGAGACATCTTTGCATGGTCCCCAAAGGACATGCCGGGTGTCCCGAAGGATTTCGCCGAGCACAAATTACATGTCCGAGCTGATGCGAAGCCGGTCAGGCAACCCCTCCGCCGACTATCAGAAGAGAAGCGAAGAATCGTGGGAGAAGAGATAGCCCGGCTCCTTGCAGCCGGCTTCATCATGGAAGTGTTCTTTCCAGAATGGCTTGCCAATCCAGTTCTGGTTTTGAAGAAGAATAACAAGTGGCGCATGTGTATAGACTACACAAGTTTGAACAAGGCCTGCCCAAAGGATCCGTTTGCTTTGCCACGGATTGACCAAGTGATAGACTCCACAGCCGGATGCGAGCTGTTAAGTTTTTTGGATGCATACTCAGGGTATCATCAGATCAAGTTGGACCCGGCTGACCGCCTGAAGACTGCCTTCATCACACCCTTTGGAGCTTTCTGCTACCTGACAATGACATTCGGCTTGAGAAACGCCGGTGCCACTTTTCAGCGTTGCATGCAGAAATGTCTCTTGAAACAACTCGGCAGAAATGCCCACGTCTACGTAGACGACATTGTGGTGAAGACAGAGAAGCGCGGTACCTTGCTGGAAGACCTGAAGGAAACATTTGCCAACTTGCGCCGATTCCAGATCAAGCTCAACCCCGAGAAGTGCGTGTTCGGAGTGCCAGCCGGCCAGCTGCTAGGCTTCCTGGTCTCCGAACGCGGCATTGAGTGCAACCCTGTCAAGATCAAGCCATCGAGAGGATGGAGATTCCCACCAAGCTGCGAGATGTGCAGAAGTTCACTGGCTGCTTAGCCTCCCTGAACCGTTTTATCAGCCGACTAGGAGAGAAGGCCCTCCCCCTGTACCGACTCATGAAGAAGTCCACTCACTTTGAGTGGAATGATCAAGCCGACCAAGCCTTCCATGAGTTGAAGAAAATGTTGACCACTCCGCCTGTCCTGGCTGCGCCGACTGAGAAGGAGCCCATGCTCCTCTACATCGCCGCGACAAGCCGAGTCGTCAGCACTGTTGTTGTGGTCCAGCGCCCGGAGGAAGGCCGAGCCCAGCTGGTCCAGAGGCCGGTCTACTATCTCAGCGAAGTACTGTCCAGCTCAAAGCAAAACTACCCGCACTACCAGAAGATGTGCTATGGGGTGTACTTCGCTGCCAAGAAATTGAAGCCCTACTTCCAAGAGCACCCCATCACGGTCGTGTGCACTGCCCCGCTCGCCGAGATCATAGGCAGCCGGGATGCATCCGGCCGGGTGGCCAAATGGGCCATTGCCTTGGCGCCCTACACGATTTTCTATCAACCCCGCACCGCCATCAAGTCGCAAGCATTGGCCGACTTCCTCGTCGACTGGGCCGAGACCCAGTACTTACCGCCGGCTCCCGACTCTACCCATTGGCGGATGCACTTTGACGGGTCCAAGATGCGCACCGGCTTGGGAGCCGGCATCGTCCTCACCTCTCCCAAAGGCGACAAGCTCAAGTACACGCTGCAGATCCACTTCGCCGCCTCCAACAACGTGGCCGAGTACGAGGCGCTCGTACATGGGCTCCGGCTAGCCAAAGAACTCGGCATACGCCGGATCCTGTGCTACGGCGACTCAGACTTGGTGGTCCAGCAATCATCTGGCGACTGGGACGCCAAGGACGCAAACATGGCAAGCTACCGTTTCCTCGTCCAGCAGATGAGCGGATACTTCGAAGGGTGCGAGTTCCTTCACGTGCCAAGGGCCGACAACGACCAAGCAGATGCCCTAGCACGGATCGGCTCCACCCGACAAGCCATACCGACTGGCGTCTCCCTCCAGCGCCTCCTCAAGCCGTCCATCAAGCCGTCTCCAGAGTCGGATTCCATCTTCGTACCGCCTGCGCCAGAAACAGCCGGATCCGGCTCAAGAAATCCCGCAGGCGGCACGGGGACTTCGACGACTGCCCCGGGGACTGACGTAGTCGCACCCGGCCCAGGGACTTCAGAACCCGGCCCGGGGACTGCAGCAGTCGGCCCGGGGACTGCAACGACACAAGAAGCGGTGGTCGACTCCAATGCAACACCCAACCCACCCACCCGAGTCATGGTGGCCACATTAACAGCAGAAGAAGTCACAGCTCCCTCATGGGCCCAGCCCATCCTCAAGTTCCTAGTCAGCAGAGAGCTGCCGGCTGATGAGATCGCAGCAAGACTAGTGCAACGACGAGCCGCAGCATACACAATAATCAACAGGGAGCTTGTGAAGCGCAGCGTCACTGGAGTCTTCCAGCGTTGCGTCGAGCCAGAAAAAGGAGTGGCAATCCTCAAAGACATCCACCAAGGCGAATGCGGCCATCACGCCGCCTCAAGATCCCTCGTGGCCAAGGCTTTCCGCCATGGGTTCTTCTGGCCGACTGCCTTGGAGGATGCTAAAGAAATAGTCAAGAGCTGCAGAGGATGTCAAGTCTTCAGTTCCAAACAACACCTGCCGGCTTCTGCCCTCAAGACCATTCCCCTCACCTGGCCTTTTGCCGTCTGGGGACTGGACATGGTGGGCCCTTTCAAGACAGCCCGCGGCGGCTTGACACATCTACTCGTTGCTGTGGACAAGTTCACAAAGTGGATTGAAGCCAAGCCAATTAAGAAGCTGAACGGGCCGACTGCCGTGACATTCATCACCGACATCACTACTCGGTACGGCGTGCCGCACAGCATCATCACCGACAACGGCACGAACTTCGCCAAAGGCGCACTGGCACGTTTCTGCGCGACACAGGGCATCCGACTGGACTTAGCGTCCGTTGCCCACCCGCAGTCAAACGGCCAGGTCGAGCGAGCAAATGGACTTATCCTCTCCGGCATCAAGCCCCGACTGGTTGTACCACTGGAGCGATCGGCCGGCTGCTGGCTCGAAGAGCTGCCGGCTGTCCTCTGGAGTCTGCGCACTACACCCAACAAGTCAACCGGCTTCACTCCATTCTTCCTTGTGTACGGTGCCGAGGCTGTCATCCCAACAGACATCGAGTTCGACTCGCCTCGGATCACCATGTACACGGAGGAGGAAGCCAAAGAAGCAAGAGAAGACGGCGTCGACCTACTGGAAGAAGGCCGGCTGTTAGCCCTCAGCCGGTCCGCCATCTACCAGCAAGGCCTGCGCCGCTACTACAACCGCAAGGTCAAGCCAAGATCCTTCCAAGAGGGCGACCTTGTGCTCCGGCTGATCCAGCGAACAGCCGGCCAGCACAAGCTCTCGGCCCCTTGGGAAGGCCCCTTCGTCGTCAGCAAGGCACTCGGCAACGACTCCTACTACTTGATCGACGCGCAAAAGCCAAGAGCACGCAAGAGAGACGACTCCGGCAAGGAGTCGGAGCGACCATGGAACGCAAACCTCCTAAGACGATTTTACAGCTGAAAAGCAGTATGTATCACGCTACCCCTTTTGTATTAAGTTACAAACCAACAGGCCCCCCGAACAGTACTCGGGGACTGCCTTTTATTTATCTATGAATGACGAGTGTCATATCCATGAATGTATTATTACATTTTGAATTCTTGTCCGGCACCGGGTCCGACTAGTCGGCCCGGGGACTGGCCGCCTTGAGCTATATTCTAAGTTCTTCCCGAAGTCAGCAAAGTAGTGCGCCGGCTCCCAAGTCCTCCCTTGTTGAAAGTCGCAGCTCAAAGAACTGACTGTCCGACTAGCAAGAGGAAGACAGAAAGGACGCCCACACGAAAAACGGCTAAGGAACAACTAACCTATATAGCAAAAGACGGCCTCCATATACGCCTGCCGGCTGTCACAGCAGCCGGCTGGCCGGCTTCCTAAAAACTTAGCTTAAGTCTGGCAGAGCTAAAAGTACTTCCCCCTCCCCAATCGGCCAGGCACTCCCCGGCTACAGATTGCAGAGCAACTGTTTGACTAGGGAGGCGGCAACCAAGGGAGGGCGGCAAAGGAAAAAGGCAGAAGGACAAAAAGCGAAAGTACAAGGAAAGACCGATTGCATAACTTATATACATAAAGCCGCCTAAAGGCTAGCAACAGACTTGAGTTTCAATACACCCAGTGGGTGGAATTGTGCAGACTTAACCAAACATTGTTCAAAAGTAACAAGACAGGAAAACAAAGAAAGAAGACTAAAGGCGCGACTTGGAGGCCGAGCTGGTCGGTGAAGGCAGCTCGCCGGCTGAAGGAGTGGCCGCCTAGTTGGTCCCGGCTTGACCACCTCCCGCGGCAGGAGTCGCACTCGCACGCGACGTAGTGCTGGAGGCGCGGTCAGGCTGGCCGGCTTCTCCACCAGCCGGCTCGGCGTCTTCACCCTCCTCCTCCTCCTCTTCGTCACCCTCGTCGCTGGAGTCGATCTCCTCCGCCGAGTCCTCGCCATGCGCCGGATCCAGCCCGAACCAATCTTCCGGCTGGGCGACTCCATTCCGTCCACCTCGGGGGCGAAGACATTGGTGTCGGTGTAGTCGGCGATCGCCGAAGCCCGCCGAATGATGGCCGGCCGCGCCGGCTCCAGCTCCGCGTCGGCTTGCTGCCGCCAGGTCGCCAGCTGGTCCAGGTTCAGGCCGGGATACCAGGCCTTGACGAACTCCAGCGCCCGCCTGGCGCCGGAGCGATCCGCTGACGCCTTCCAAGCCTCGAAGCGGCCGACGGCCACCTCCAGCCAGTCGGCGGTCCGACTGGGAGTGCGCGGGACCACTTGGCCGGGCCAGAGGGCGGCCAAGACCTGCCGACCCGGCACGCTGAAGCCGGCGGAGCAGCCTGTGAGCCGGCTGGATACGAGCCTGGATCGCCAGGAGCTGCTCCTCCAGCGAGCGGCCGGCGGTGGGCGAGATCTCGAAGCCAGCTTGCCTCTTCGCCTGGCGACGAGCTTCGATGGCCTGGTTGGCAGCAGTTGAGTAGCCGGGGAAGTACTCTACGCGAAGAAGAAAAGAAAAGAAGAGCACCAAAATCAGAAAAACAAGCCGAAGTGGCAGATGGCAAGAAAGGATGAAGGGATAGACGACTTACCGTCAACCAGGTCCTCAATCTGGCCATAGCCGGAGACCAGAGTCTGCCTGGCCTCTGCCCAGCCGGCCACCTCCGTCTCGAACTCGGCCTGGAGGGTGGCCTCGCGATCCTGCGCAGCCTTCAGCGCTGCCTTGTGGCCTTCCTCCTGGTCGGCCAGCTTCTTGACCAGGCGGTCGCGCTCCTGCACCAAGGCGGCGAGCTCCGCGTCCTTGGCACGAAGAGCAGTCTGGGACTCCCCCAGCTATGCCCTCAGACTGGTGTTGATCGCTGCAGAGATAGAAGAAGAAGAAGAACAATGAGAAGTCATCAAGGAAGATCCGAGCCGACTGCTCAGCAGTCGGCCCGAATCTCGGGGACTACACCCAGTGGGTGCGCTGACGCGCCCCCACATGAGATAAAGATCAAGTCACATACCTCGGCTTTCAGTGAGATCGGCGGTCTTCTGTGCCAGCTCCCGAGCCTGGGAGTTGAAGGTGGCCGCTCGGAGGTTGTGGTAGTCCTGCAAGATGGACAGAAGACCGACGTGAGAACAAAAGCAGCAAAAACAAAATTTCCAAGAAGTTCCAAGCCGCCTGCTCAGCAGCCGACTCGGAACTCGGGGACTACACCCAGTGGGTGCGCTGACGCGCCCCCACGAGAGAAATCAAGATCAAGAAAGAACAAGATGAGAATACTAACCCGGATGGCTGCCCGCGTGGCGAGGAATTCGTCGGTGAACTGCCTCAGTGCCGCGGCCTGGCTTTGCAGCCGGGTCCGGACGTCTTGTGCAGCGACGTTCACCACCGCTGTCCCTCCACCCGACGTCCACCCCGAGGTAGCGCTGGCAGCCTCCGCGTCTCGGGCCGACGAGCTGGAGCCCACGGCCGGCTGAGGCTCCGACGCAGCCTTCTGCGGTTCAGCCGCGGCCTTCCCCGCACGCCGGCTTGGCGGAACCCGGACCGCCCCCTCAGCCCCCGCGGCCGGCTCGCCCCCCGCCGACTGTGCGGGCGCAGGCTCAGGCTGGCGGCCTTGGGTCGTCCTAGTCGGAGGAGTCGGCCCCGGCGCCTCCCCCAAGATGACGACGTCGTCGCCGCTTCCTCCCAGCCCCGGCTGGGAACCGCTGGCTCCCCCGGCGAGGGATCCACGTCCCCGGGCGCCATGGTGCGCAGGGGGGTGACCATCAAGGCCTCCCCTGCCACCGTTTCGGCCTCCGCCTCGGCCTCTGCCTGGGCCTTGGCTGCAGCCTCGGCCAGCGCCTTCGCCGCCTCCTCCTCCCGAGCTGCCTGGGCGGCGGCTGCCCTCCGTGCCTCCGCCTCCCGCGCTTCCTGCTCCTCCCGCGCCTCCCGCGCGTTCCTTTCCGTCGCCTCCAGGAGGGCGGCGCGGGGATCTATGTGGAGGGTGGTGCTCCCAGAGCCCCCTGGCGACTCAATGACGGAGCCGGCGTCCGCCCGCTCAAGTGATAGCGGAGCTCTGACCATTGAAAAAGAAGACGAAGACTCAAGAACCATCAAAGGAAAGAAAGAAGGACAGTACAAAGAAAGAGAGAACTTACGCCGACACGGTCTGCGGCTGCTTCACCACTTTGCGGAAACGAGCCGCCTTCGCGGCCGCCTCTTCCCGCCTGGTGGCCGCCGCCCCACCCCTGGGCTTCTTCGTCCGGCTACCGAACATGCCCTGGGTGGCGCGACGTTTCTGGCCTCTACCCCGAACAGGCTGCGCGCCAGAGGAGCCCGCGCCGTGTCCGGACGCCGGCTGGCGATGCGGGACGGCTTCGGCTTCGTCCTTGTCCGGCCAGTCCTCGAAGGTAGCGGTGAACCCGGAGCCGCCTGCTTCGCCGCCGGCTTGGCCGCCAGCCGGCTCGGTGGCGTCCTCCATATGGACCGCCCCCAGGTCGGGGTCCTCCTGGTCGTGCTCGGTCCGGTCGGGGACGAAGCGGCCCTCCACGTCCGCTCCGCCGGCCGGCCGAAGCAGAGGATTCTGTCAAAAAGAGCGAGCCGACTGAGTTAGAGTCGGCCCAGAGGAACTCGGCGACAAAGCTGAGAGAGAGAAAGAGAAAAAGAGAAGGGGATTGGCGCGGCTGTATGCCTCCTTGCCGAATTGCCAGTCGTCGGAAAGCTGACAGTTGGCGAGGTAGTTCACCATGTCGGCGGCGTCGGGCTGCGGCATCTCCTTGGTGCACATCCGGCTCAGATCGAGCTGGCCGCTCATCTGACAGATCAGATGAGGCCGGCTCTGGAGCGGGAGGACCCGGCGCGTGACGAACGCGGCCAGGAGGTCGGGCCCCGTCAGGCCCTCCGACTGGACCATCACCCGCAGACGGGCGATGGCGGCGTTTCCTCCCTGCGACAGCGTCACCGCCCGAAAGGACCACTGGGGCAGCCTCCCCGCCGGTGGGCCGGCTACGTAAGCCGGCAGGTTGATGTAGTCGCCCCGTGGAGCGACGTTCCGCACGTAGAAGTATGACTTCTTCCACTTCTTCACCGATTGGATCAACGTGATGATGGGGAAGGGGTTGTCGGCGCCCGATCTCCGCGACGCGATGAAGGCGCCAGTGTGGGCCGGCACGCCCTTGCTGCGCGTACCCAGTTTCGACTGGAAGAACTCCCCCATAGCTCGAGGGTGGGGAGGACGCCGAGATAGCCCTCGCACAGGGTGACGAAGGCCGACAGCAGCACCGCCGCGTTGGGGGTGAGGTGGTGCGGCTGGAGCTGATAGAAGTCCAGCCAAGAGCGGAAGAAGGCGCTCACTGGCAGGCCGAAGCCGCGCAGGAAGTGCGAGCGGAAGACCACCCGCTCGCCATCCCGCGGCGCCGGCCTGATTTCCTTCTCCGGTGCGAGGCGGACCTCCACTTTGTCCGCGCTGGGCAGACGCCGGGTGTCGCGGAGGAAGTCGATGTGGTCGTTGTGGACGATGGAGCCATCCCAATTCCCGCCAAGCTGCTCTACGTGGGGAGGCATAGCGGAAGCTAGCACGGCGGTGGAGGAGCGTGCGGAGGAAGAGCGCGGCGGCGAGGCGCTGTCGCGAGAACGAGCAAGGCCAGAAGACGGTGGAAGTAGGAGGAGCGTGCGAGGGCCTGCCGCCCTCCACCTCCCCCAACTTATAGCCTCACGCGGCCGAAGAGGCCGGACGTGGGGGGAGACGTGGGATTAACTGCGCCCACTCCCCCCACGTCTCGCGTTTATTACGCATAAGTGCGAGCCGAAACTGCCGCACGGAACGTGCGGGCGGTTTCGGGATGCAAAGGATCGGCACCTGGGCCGGGGCGCGGACGTGGCGGTCCCCCTCTCTGAGGCGACGTCCCATCACGCGCGTGGGCTGGCAGGCTTTCCGGCCACGTGGCGCGCCAACGGCCCATAGCCGGCCCGCGGCCCGGTGCGCGGCCCGGTGCGCGTCCCTGCGGGTTCCCGCCCCCCGACTCCAGAAGAATTCGACTAAGGCGGCGCGCCTGATCGAAGCCGGCTCCCAGCTGCCGGCTCGTCATGATAGGAAGCTGATCGAGCTTCTTGAACCCCACTCCACCTCGAAGCTCAACCAGCTTCGGGGACTACTGTCGGGGTAAATGACCACGGGTAGCCTAACCGACTACCCCTGGCTCTTCAGAAAATTTATCAGGCCTTTGGGCCTTCAAGCACTCCAAGCATTTGGGCCGCCTTCCCCGGCCGGCTACCACTAGAGCCGACTCCCGGAAGGCGACCCCGCCTCACCGACTCCAAGAAGCCGGCCAAGAAGGATGCCGACTCCTAGAAGCCGGCCAAGATCACAACCACTCCTACATAACGACGACTTGACGGGGCATGGCCACAGTGCGGCCCACGACCCCCTAAGCCTGAGGCGGGCATGGCTACAGGAGGCCGTACGGGAGGGGATGTCTCCCGTGCGGCCCGGCACTGTAGCCACGCCAGCTACGACGTCATCCACGACCCACTCCTATACGGCCCAAGGACTGCGGGCCCCTTCAGCCAGAGAGAAGCATGAAGGCGGCCCGGCTCTTCCTAGTCGGCCAAGAGTATAGCCGGCCTCCAGAAGCCTGCCACTCCCTTCCTCGAAGCAGGAGCCCCATTAAGGAGACAAGACGGGGTGAGGCTACAGTGATAGCCCCCGAGGCGGCCCACTGTAGCCACGCTCACCTCAACAAAGCCCTCATCATCAGAGGCGCGGCTACACCAAGCAGCCGCCGACAAAACCCTAGGATGTGGGGCCGGCCTGTTGACCAGGTAGCCGGCAGCCGGCGGGACCCACCAGCCGGCGGGACCCAGCAACCGGCGGAGAAGCCGGCGAGCGTAGACACTGACGGCTGGGACCAGATCCCAGTCGGATTACCATTGTACCCCCGGGGGGTAGGCCTATATAAACCCCCCGGAGCACCCATGCAAAGGGTTCGCACCTCTGCATGTTTGGCTTCCAAGCATAGCACACACACACACCATAGATAGAGAGAAGCAAGAGCTAGCCTTGTTCTTCTTCTCCCTTGATCCCAACAGCTCTAGGAGCGATTGTAGCTACCCTTTATCGATCTAGTGATCATGTGGAGACCCCGCAGAGCAGGACTAGGGGTGTTATCTCCTCGGAGAGCCCCGAACCTGGGTAAGATTCGCCGGCGTGCATGTCTTCGCCTCATCCCGTTTCCAGGCACCGGCGACGTTTTATTGGCTCCCACAATGATAAGCCATCCCTTGGCATATGTCGCACCAACCACCCGACAGACGCCCTTTGTTGTGAGCAACGTCAATCGTTTTTTCCTATTCCTGTCTTAAGTTCAGAAATATTTACTCTGCTGAGATGCATAGTCACATGAATGTTGACTTATGTAAGGTATTTTAAGAGTTTGTTCTGAATGTTGTCTATGTAATGCCAGGTCTTGTGAGTTTGATTGCAAAGTTGAGCTTGGAATGCTGTGGCATGCGGCATCACGAGCTGTTCACCATGCCTCCTGAGAATAATGCTTCATATTGTTTTGCATGTTGAGCTAATGCCTGTGGTTTGCATGTTATGAAGATCATCCTCTTCTGTTGTTTCTGTGCTTAAGATGTTCATTGTCTTATCTTTCATTCATAGCCTATACGACAACTTGGGCAGGTTAGAGGTGAAACCATATGATCTTCCGACCAACTCATCATCTTAGGCCGTGATTGGATCGTCGTTTTCCAACCAAAACCGCTTGTAAAACTGACACTTGTAAATAAAAGCAGATGGTCACGGGCGAAGCGCTTTGTTGGTCGATTTCAACTAGTAAAATATACACTGGTCTCTCAAATTACACGCGTAACCCACCGGTTTTACTTACAGACCTCAGGCCCTCGGTTTCATTACGCCTGTATTTTACGCGTTGTTTCCGATGATGAGTAAATTACACTTGTATCTTAATACAGATGTGAAATAAACCAGAGCTCCCAAGTCTGGCCTTACCATTTCATGCCGTCTCAGTCTCTCGAAGGTGCTCATAGGTGTCCGATGATCCTGGCTTCCTGAATGAGCAGCGAGCGCTGTATCAGACCATCCGTAGGGCCCGCGAGGCCCTCTTCGTCATCCTTCGAGTTGTTGCGCTTGCCGTGGCGCCGAGCATTGTCAACATGGTCAACGAACATGAGGATTCAGGAGATGACTTTATTTTGACTAGATGATAGTAGGGACCCACTAGGGCCATAGCCGTACGTACGCAAGTGCCTCCTTATTATGTACAAATATATTTTTTGCTTCCTCCTGGTTTCCTGACATCACGGTCCCACACCATTACCTATGTAGTCAATAAACGAGAGAACTGCACAAGGAGCGGCCGACAGCTGGGACCAAGCAGCTCGAGCAGTATTTGTGTTTTTGAGGTGTGAGCACTGTAGAGTTTTTCTTGAGCGATGTTTTCGTTGTTGTTCAGAGGAGAGCAGGGTATTAACTGGGCGGGCTGTGGCCCGTCTAGCCCAGACCAGATATCCAGCCCAGATATTATTATTTTTCAAGCTCAAAATGGCTAGCCCAGCTACACTTTTTTTAGGAATACCCAGGCAAGGTCAACTTGTTATTCTCCGCCCCGCTGGGCTGCAAATCTTTCCTAGGAGGGATGCATTAGGCTTAACAGGAAAATGGGCTTTAAGAAACATTAAATGGGATGTAATGTTGGAAATATGCCCTAGAGGCAATAATAAAATGGTTATTACTATATTTCCTTGTTCATGATAATTGTCTACTGTTCATGCTATAATTGTGTTATCCGGAAACCGTAATACATGTGTGAATACATAGACCACAACATGTCCCTAGTGAGCCTCTAGTTGACTAGCTCGTTGATCAATAGATGGTTACGGTTTCCTGACCATGGACATTGCATGTCATTGATAATGGGATCACATCATTAGGAGAATGATGTGATGGACAAGACCCAATCCTAAGCATAGCGCAAGATCGTGTAGTTCGTCTGCTAGAGCTTTTCAAATGTCAAGTATCAGTTCCTTAGACCATGAGATTGTGTAACTCCCGGATACCGTAGGAATGCTTTGGGTGTGCCAAACGTCACAACGTAACTGGGTGGCTATAAAGGTGCACTACGGGTATCTCCGAAAGTGTCTGTTGGGTTGGCACGAATCGAGACTGGGATTTGTCACTCCGTATGACGGAGAGGTATCTCTGGGCCCACTCGGTAATGCATCATCATAATGAGCTCAATGTGACCAAGTGTTTGGTCACGGGATCATGCATTACGGTACGAGTAAAGTGACTTGCCGGTAACAAGATTGAACAAGGTATTGGGATACCGACGATCGAATCTCGGGCAAGTAACGTACCGATTGACAAAGGGAATTGTATACAGGATTGATTGAATCCTCGACATCGTGGTTCATCCGATGAGATCATCGTGGAACATGTGGGAGCCAACATGGGTATCCAGATCCCGCTGTTGGTTATTGACTGGAGAGTCGTCTCGGTCATGTCTGCATGTCTCCCGAACCCGTAGGGTCTACACAATTAAGGTTCGGTGATGCTAGAGTTGTAGAGATATTAGTATGTGGTTAACCGAAAGTTGTTCGAAGTCCCGGATGAGATCCCGGACGTCACGAGGAGTTCCGGAATGGTCCGGAGGTAAAGATTTATATATGGGAAGTCCTATTTTGGCCACCGAAAAAAGTTCGGGATTTTTCGGTATTGTACAGGGAAGGTTCAAGAAGGTTCCGAAGTGGGGCCCACCTGCATGGGGGGACCCACATGAACGTGGGTAGTGGGGGCAAGGCCCCACACCCCTGGTCAAGGCGCACCAAGATCCCACCTTAGAAGGAATAAGATCATATCCCGAAGGGATAAGATCAAGATCCCTAAAAAGGGGGGATAACAATCGGTGGGGAAGGGAAATGATGGGATTTCTTTCCCCCACCTTTGCCAACGCCCCAATGGACTTGGAGGGCAAGAAACCAGCCCCCTCCACCCCTATATATAGTGGGGAGGCGCATGGGAGCAGCACCCCAAGCCCTGGCGCCTCCCTCCCTCCCGTGACACCTCTTCCTCCCCTCTTGCGCTTGGCGAAGCCCTGCCGGGATCCCGCTACTTCCACCACCATGCCGTCATGCTGCTGGATCTCCATCAACTTCTCCACCCCCCCTTGCTGGATAAAGAAGGAGGAGACGTCCCCGCTCCGTACGTGTGTTGAACGCGGAGGTGCCGTCCGTTCGGCGCTAGGATCATCGGTGATTTGGATCATGACGAGTACGACTCCATCAACCCCGTTCTCTTGAACGCTTCCGTGCGCGATCTACAAGGGTATGTAGATGCATTCCCCTCTCTCTCGTTGCTAGATGACTCCATAGATTGATCTTGGTGATATGTAGAAAATTTTAAATTTCTGCAACGATCCCCAACAGTGGCATCATGAGCTAGGTCTATGCGTAGTTTCTATGCACGAGTAGAACACAAAGTAGTTGTGGGCGACGATTTGTTCAATTTTCTTACTGTTACTAGTCTTATCTTGATTCGGCAGCATTGTGGGATGAAGCAGCCCGGACCGACCTTACACGTACTCTTACGTGAGACAGGTTCCACCGACCGACATGCACTTGATGCATAAGGTGGCTAGCGGGTGTCTGTCTCTCCCACTTTAGTCGGATCGGATTCGATGAAAAGGGTCCTTATGAAGGGTAAATAGCAATTGGCATATCACCGTTGTGGCTTTTGCGTAGGTAAGAAACGTTCTTGCTAGAAACCCATAGCAGCCACGTAAAACATGCAACAACAATTAGAGGACGTCTAACTTGTTTTTGCAGGGTATGCTATGTGATGTGATATGGCCAAAAGGATGTGATGAATGATATATGTGATGTATGAGATTGATCATGTTCTTGTAATAGGAATCACGACTTGCATGTCGATGAGTATGACAACCGGCAGGAGCCATAGGAGTTGTCTTAATTTATTGTGTGACCTGCGTGTCAATGAAAACGCCATGTAATTACTTTAATTTATTGCTAACCGTTAGCCATAGTAGTAGAAGTAATAGTTGGCGAGACAACTTCATGAAGACACGATGATGGAGATCATGGTGTCATGCCGGTGACGAAGGTGATCATACCGTGCCTCGAGGATGGAGATCAAAAGGCACAAGATGATATTGGCCATATCATGTCACTTTATGATTTGCATGTGATGTCTGTCATGTTTACATCTTATTTGCTTAGAACGACGGTAGCATAAATAAGATGATCCCTCACTAAAATTTCAAGAAATGTGTCCCCCCTAACTGTGCACCGTTGCGAAGGTTCGTTGTTTCGAAGCACCACGTGATGATCGGGTGTGATAGATTCTAACGTTCGCATACAACGGGTGTTGACGAGCCTAGCATGTACAGACATGGCCTCGGAACACAAGAGATCGAAAGGTCGAGCATGAGTCGTATAGTAGATGCAATCAACATGGAGATGTTCACCGTTGATGACTAGTTCGTCTCACGTGATGATCGAACATGGCCAAGTCGATTCGGATCATGTATCACTTAGATGACTAGAGGGATGTCTATCTAAGTGGGAGTTCTTTAAATAATTTGATTAATTGAACTCATTGTCATGAACATATTCTAAATTGTCTTTGCAAATCAAGTTGCAGATCAATACCTCGTGCTTAAGCTCCCTGTTTTAATACGTTCCTAGAGAAAGACTAAGTTGAAAGTTATTGTGAGCAATTGTGCGGACTAGGGCCGTAGTCTGAGGATTGTCCTCACTGCTACACAGAAGGCTTCTGTCCTTGATGCACCGCTCGGTGTGCCAACCCCTCTAGCGTCGTCTGTGGATGTTGTGAACATCTGGCAGACACGTTCTAATGACTACTTGATAGTTTAGTGCGCCATCCTTTACGGCTTAGAGTCGGGGCTCCAAAAGCGTTTTGAACGCCATGGAACATATGAGATATTCCAAGAGCAGAAATTGGTATTTCAGGCTCATGCCCATGTTGAGAGGTTTGAGACCTTTGACAAGATCTTTGCCTACAAGATGGAGGAGAATAGCTCAGCCAGTGAGCATGTGCTCAGAATGTCTGGGTACTTCAATCGCTTGAATCAAGTGGGAGTTAATCTTCCAGATAAGAGATTGATTGACAAAGTTCTCCAGTCGCTATCACCAAGCTACTAGAACTTCGTGATGAACTATAACATGCAGGGGATGGAGATGATCCCGGAGTAGTTCGCGGTAGGCCTCGGAAGTAGAAATGAAGAAGGAGCATCAAGTGTTGATGGTTAACAAGACCACTAGTTTCAAACAAGGGAAAGGGCAAGTAGGGAAACTTCATGAATGGCAAGGCAGTTGCCGCTCCAATGAAGAAACCCAAGAACCCAAACCCGAGACGAAGTGCTTCTATTATGGGAACTGTCACTGGTAGCGGAACTGCCTCAAATACTTGGTAGATAAGAAGGCTGGCAACTTCAACAAAAGTATATTTGATATATGTGTTATTGATGTGTACCTTACTAGTCACCGAACCTTAAGTGTGTAGACCCTACGGGTTCGGGAGACATGCAAACATGACCGAGATGACTCTCCGGTCAATAACCAACAGCGGGATCTGGATACCCATGTTGGCTCCCACATGTTCCACGATGATCTCATCGGATGAACCACGATGTCGAGGATTCAATCAATCCCGTATACAATTCCCTTTGTCAATCGGTACGTTACTTGCCCGAGATTCGATCGTCGGTATCCCAATACCTTGTTCAATCTCCTTACCGGCAAGTCACTTTACTCGTACCGTAATGCATGATCCCGTGGCTAACTCCTTAGTCACATTGAGCTCATTATGATGATGCATTACCGAGTGGGCCCAGAGATACCTCTCCGTCATACGGAGTGACAAATCCCAGTCTCGATTCGTGCCAACCCAACAGACACTTTCCGAGATACCTGTAGTGCACCTTTATAGCCACCCAGTTACGTTGTGATGTTTGGTACACCCAAAGCATTCCTACGGTATCCGGGAGTTGCACAATCTCATGGTGTAAGGAAATGATACTTGTCATTAGAAAAGCTCTAGCAAACGAACTACACGATCTTGTGCTATGCTTAGGATTTGGTCTTGTCCATCACATCATTCTCCTAATGATGTGATCCTGTTATCAATGACATCCAATGTCCATGGTCAGGAAACCATAACCATCTATTGATCAACGAGCTAGTCAACTAGAGGCTTACTAGGGACATGTTGTGGTCTATGTATTCACACATGTATTACGGTTTCCAGTTAATACAATTATAGCATGAGCAACAGACAATTATCATGAACAAGGAAATACAATAATAACCATTTTATTATTGCCTCTAGGGCATATTTCCAACAGTCTCCCACTTGCACTAGAGTCAATAATCTAGTTCACATCACCATGTGATTAACATTCAAAGTTCACATCGCCATGTGACTAATACCCAAGAGTTTACTAGAGTCAATAATCTAGTTCACATCACCATGTGATTAACACTCAATGAGTTCTAGGGTTTGATCATGTTATGCTTACGAGAGAGGTTTTAGTCAACGGGTCTGCAACATTCAGATCCGTGTGTGCTTTACAAATCTCTATGTCATCTTGTAGATGCAGCTACCACGCGCTACTTGGAGCTATTCCAAATAACTGCTCTACTATACGAATCCGGTTCACTACTCAGAGTCATCCGGATTAGTGTCAAAGTTTGCATCGACGTAACCCTTTACGACGAACCCCCTTTCCACCTCCATAATCGAGAAAATTCCTTAGTCCACTAGATACTAAGGATAAGTTCGACCGCTGTCATGTGATCCCTTCCTGGATCACTATTGTACCCCTTGACTAAGTCATGGCAAGGCACACTTCAGGTGCGGTACACAGCATAGCATATTGTAGAGCCTAGATACTAAGGAGGAGACGTCCCCGCTCCGTACGTGTGTTGAACGCGGAGGTGTCGTCCGTTCGGCGCTAGGATCATCGGTGATTTGGATCACGACGAGTACGACTCCATCAACCCCGTTCTCTTGAACGCTTCCGCGCGCGATCTACAAGGGTATGTAGATGCATTCCCCTCTCTCTCGTTGCTAGATGACTCCATAGATTGATCTTGGTGATACGTAGAAAATTTTAAATTTCTGCAACGATCCCCAACATGTAATTATAAAAATTGGGCAGTAACTCTAAAAAAATGCACCGAACACATAATTAGTTTATAAAATATTATTTTTGGATTTAAAAATTTTAATTTCATTAATTGTTGCACGCGCAATGTTTCGTTGGATTTTTACGTAATACAAATTTATAGTGAAATTGTATTTAATCTGACTAGATATTTCGGGATAAAAATATTTCGGATCCCATCAAAATGTGGGAAATTTTATTTAATTCTATTTTGAACGGTTGGTTGAAATTATTAATCGTTGTCCTAGCTAGAAAATGGGATGTACTTTCAACAAACTGTAAATGAGTTGTAGTAAATTCCATTAGAATTCAAAAATGGGTTGTACATTCTTACAAATCGCAAATGGGCTATAAGTTCTCTGCCACACACTTGTGGGCCTACTAAGTTGACGTGTCCCCTAAAAAAAGTAAGTTGACACGTATGCAAGGCTTTGTCAACTTATAGTCAACACACGGTTCTAGCAGCAGTGGCCGTTGGATGTCCATCCAACGGATGCCGTGCTTCTTCTTCAATCTCGGATATTCTAGCTTCAGCCGCCCAAAAAATGATTCCTCCCCCTGACATTTGAAGCGCACCGTTTCGGAGGCTGACCTGTGGGCCTACTAAGTTGACGCGTACCCAGGGCTTTGTCAACTTAGTCAATATAAACGATTCTAGCTGCAGTGACCGTACGATGTCCATCCAACGGCCGTCGTGCTTCTTCAACCTCTGGTCTTCTTGCTCCAGCCGCCCAAAGCAACGCCGGTCTTGCCACCTGCTCCTGCCTCCCGTGGCCGGCTGTGCTGCCGCAGAGGCCTCACCGCCCCTACTACTCCCATCGTTGTCCAGGCCATCCCTCTACTCACCCACACCCCCTATTATTCTACGGCGACGACAGCCTCACACCACAGCTGAACCAGTGAACCCTCGTACTCCTCTGCGCGTGGGCATCCACTGCCGCGTCTTCCCAGGCTTCGTGTCGTTCCCTTCCTAGGCCTCGCCGTCGTCCACCGCCCTGGTGCTCTCGGCGGGGCGTGGTCAGCGGGGTCAACGAACGACATCCATCGGACGTGGACTGTACGTGGAGAGGCTGACAGCTGGGTCGGTCGCACACAAGGAAATGCCTCCTTATTACGCGCAAAATAATGATTCCTCCAGCTGACATCTGGGACCCACCGGAAGGGCCTCTGTATTTTGCGAAAAGAACGTTACCCCCGCTGACAGGTCGGACCCACCAGCTATATCTTCACACGCAAGGAAGTGCCTCCTTATTATGCACAAAAAATGAATACTCCCCCTGCTAGCTGGGACCCAGCATACTGGGAGGCTCACTTGTGGGCCTACTAAGTTGACGGGGACGGAGGGCTTTGTCAACTTAGTCAATATGAACGATTCTAGCTCCACTGACCGTATGATGTCCATCCAACGGCCGTAGTGCTTCTTCAACCTCTGGTCTTCTTGCTCCAGCCGCCCAAAGCAGCGCCGGTCGTGCCGCCTGCTCCTGCCTCCCGTGGCCGGCTATGCTGCCACAGAGGCCTCACCGCCCCTACTACTCCCATCGTTGTCCAGGCCATCCCTCTACTCACCCACACCCCCTATTATTCTGCGGCGACGACAACCTCACACCACAGCCGAACCAGTGAACCCTCGTACTCCTCTCCGCGTGGGCATCCACTGCCGCGTCTTCCCAGGCTCCGTGTCGTTCCCTTCCTAGGCATCACCGTCGTCCACCGCCCTGGTGCTCTCTGCGGGGTGTGGTCAGCGGGGTCAACGAACGACATCCATCGGACGTGGACTGTACGTGGAGAGGCTGACAGCTGGGTCGGTCGCACACAAGGAAATGCCTCCTTATTACGCGCAAAATAATGATTCCTCCAGCTGACATCTGGGACCCACCGGAAGGGCCTCTGTATTTCGCGAAAAGAACGTTACCCCCGCTGACAGGTCGGACCCACCAGCTATGTCTTCACACGCAAGGAAGTGCCTCCTTATTATGCACAAAAAATGAATACTCCCCCTGCTAGCTGGGACCCAGCATACTGGGAGGCTGACTTGTGGGCCTACTAAGTTGACGGGGACGGAGGGCTGTGTCAACTTAGTCAATATGAACGATTCTAGCTCCAGTGACCGTATGATGTCCATCCAACGGCCGTAGTGCTTCTTCAACCTCTGGTCTTCTTGCTCCAGCCGCCCAAAGCAGCGCCGGTCGTGCCGCCTGCTCCTGCCTCCCGTGGCCGGTTGTGCTGCCGCGGAGGCCTCACCGCCCCCTACTACTCCCACTGCTAGCCAGGCCATCCCTCCACTCACCCACACCCCCTGTTATTTTGCGGCGACGGCAGCCTCACACCGAAGCCAAACCACTGAACCCTCGTACTCCTCTCCGCGTGGGCATCCACTGCCGCGTCTTCCCCTGCTCTGCGTCCTCCCCTTCCTAGGCCTCGCCGTCGTCCATCGCCCTGGTGCTCTCGGCGCGGCGTGGTCAACGTGGTCAAGGAACGACTTCCATCGGAAGAGTACTGTACATGGAGAGGCTGACAGCTAGGTCCACGGCCACAGCAAGGAAGTGCCTCCTTATTACGTGGAAAATAACGATTCCTCCACCTGACAGCAGGGACCCACCGGATGGGCCACCGTATTTCATGAAAAAAATGTTTCCCCCTGACTGCTGGAACCCACCAGCTACATCTTCGCACGCAAGGAAGTGCGTCCATATTACGGGCAAAAAAATGATTCGCCCCCTGACTGCTGGGACCCACCAGCTACATCTTCGCACGTAAGAAAGTGTCTGATAGTCGGGGCCCACCCGGTCGAAGCGTACATAGCGTTGTCATTCTGGTCGCGAACATGTACGTACATACGATCGGTCTGTCTGCAGGCTGCAGCGATGAACCGTGGCCGTGTAAGGAAGGGCACGTGTCGTAGTAGAGGCGCGCACGTGCCGTAGTAGAGGCGCGCACATAGCATGTACGCATACGTACAGCGGCCAGGGTGCAAGAAAGTAAATACGGCCACGTACGTACATACGGGCAGGGTCTCGAATGCCTACTCGCGCATACGTACGGCCAGGTCTCGTGTACATGGCTGGGTCGGAATGGAAAAACTGCGTCGTCGTCGTGTTCATGGGGAGGCAACGGTATGCGTCGTGTTCATCGGGAGGCAATAGAGCGCGTGCTGTTCATCGGGAGCCACCGGCTTGGGCGGAACAGCCAATGGGAACGAGGCCTGGCGTACCGCAGAACGAAGGAAACGGCCTTGTGTTCGACCAGCCACGGTCAAAACGGGAACCTGTTCATCGAGAGGGGTCTGGCATACCGCAAAACAGAGGAAACAGACTTCTCTTGGACCTCCTATGGTCGAAACGGGGTCATGTTGATCGGGAGGGGTGTGGCGTACCGCAAAACAGAGGAAACGGACTTGTGTTGGAGTGCTACGGTCAAAACGGGGGTCCTGTTCATCGGGAGGGGTGTGGCGTACCGCAAAACAGGACTCCACGGGATACTGTTCATCTCCACCGTCGACTGCCTCCACAGGCTACTATTCATCCACCGTCGACTGCCTCCACGGGCTCCTGTTCATCCACCGTCGACCTCCTCCGGCCTCCACTTGTGTCTGTTCATCCGCGGGCTCCTGTTCATCCAGCCTCCATCGCGCCCTCCTCCACCGGCTACTGTTCAACCAGCCCTCTCCACGGGGTCCTGTTCAACCACCCTGCACGGGCTACTGTTCATCCAGCCCTCCACCGACTACTGTTCAACCAACCCTCCACGGGGTCGTCCTGTTCATCCAGCCCTCCACGGGGTCCTGTGCATCTAGCCCTCCACTGTCTCGATCGATCGGGGTACTGTTCATCTAGCGGCAACAGCCTCTACTATCGCGGGTTCCTGTTCATCCAACCCCCCACCAGGAACTGTTCATCTGAACCCCCCAACAACGCTCACAGTTCATCAAGAGGCAGCATCGATCGGTTTCAGTTAGCAGCAGTAGCGAAGGAATCACCCTGGTTCAGTTAACAGGAAGGGATCGATCGGGGTTTAGTAACGTAGCTAGTGCAATCGCTCAGGTTCAGTTAGAGCCCATTGCCTCGCTCGGGTTTAGTTAGAGCGCAATGCCTCGCACACACGCGGTATATGTACGAGAGAAATGCGCAAACCTCCGTGCATCGCTCAGCCCCGACCACCCACCGTAACCGGGAACTCCCCGATATTTTCCTCGCCCTCGCTTCTACCACGGTTTTTTTCCATCATGGACGGCCCAAAGAATGTCATGCAGCTCCGTCTCCGGCCCCCGCAGGACGAAAAGCCCATTTTTTGTCGTAGAAGTAGGAGCCCACCACATCTATGATGATACCGGGTTTTGTCACAATTATCGTCATAGAAGTGTCATAAGCATGACATAAAAAATTCATTCGGCCCAAAATGTCATGGATGTGTCTTTTTTTGTAGTGCCTCCTCCTCTCCCTCCTGGAGTTCCGTTGCTGCCATGGCTAGAGCGTCTAGCCCGGCGAAGTTATCCCGGGCAAGCTCTTCCCTGGTAGTATCTTCTCTGGCTTGCGCCTCGCTACCGCCCTGGGAAGAGCTCCTATTCCCAGCCTTCCCTTTGCCTTTTCTGGCCTTTGCGGGCTTCTACATTTTTGCGTGGCGGGCAGCTTTGTCCTCCACGACTCTCTTCAGTATATACGCCACCTCCGCAGCGAAGGTGCGTTTATACATTCCATCTTCGGTTCTGGTGGCCTTCTCCACCAAAGTGCTCGACCATTGGAGCTCTTCATCAAGGGAAGGGAGCTGCCAAGAACCCGATACTCCATCAGCGTTGCAGTCCGACATCCACTTTAGTATCTGATCCCGAGCAGAGTTGATGTTCAGGGGAATGACGGTTGCCGGGAGCTTGAACAGCTCGAAGCAACTGAACAGTTGGTCACAGTACCAAGTGTCACCGTAAACTGACAAATTATTGGACAGCCCCGGCAGCAACCTCATCCTATCCGCAGCCCCACCATACAGCCATGCAGGCCTGTCCCTTTCCTGTAGCGGCGAGATGCCACGAAGGAGGAAATCTGCCCCCACGTGCTCAATGGTTAACCCGGCAGCTGCTAGGCGGGTGATCCTATTGATTGTCGGGCGCAGTCTATCCTTAGTGAGGCCTTTCAAGCTCCAATCCTTGCTGCGCTAAACGCACTCCTGCCATGCTTCACAAAAATCAGGGGCTTTCTTATTCTGGATCCAGCACCAATCGCCCCTCCATTCATCCCACCTCTCGCGTTGGTACCCCGGGAGATAATCCCAAACCGCCCTCTTCAGCCGTGGCATCCAGCTGATAATCCCAGAGCGGTTGACTTTGCTCTCAACCCTCATGGCAAAGTAATGTCAGAACAGATCCACATTTGGCATCACTCTGATGAAATTCTCGCACAAATGTGCAAAGATGGCCATGGTCACCATTGCATTAGGCGTGAAATCGAGGAGGTGAAACCCATAGAAGTTCATAATCGCCTCGAAGAACCCGGAGATGGGGGGACAGAGGCCACAGATGAAGTAGCAGCAAAGAATCGATAAGAATCAGGGGGATCCACCTCACCTGCCTCGAAGACTACTGGCGCCCCATGTCCTTTCTCAATGAGCCGCCCCCATAGATATCTGTACTTCTCCTTAAGAACGGGGCCGCGCAAGGAGGACGGGACAAAGACGACGTCCTCGCTCCACTTCTTGTTTAGCTTCGCCGACCTCTTGTTCCCCTCAGCGGCGGTCTCCTTCGCCACGGTCGTCGACTTCTTCGCGGGTTTCTTCCCCATTGCCGCGGCAACGCGGAGAGGGGAGGGATTCATTGAGTGGCGGCGGAAGGAGAAGCGAGATGAGGAACTGTCGCTTGGCTTGCGAAGGAAGAAGATGGAGGAGCGGGGCGAGAAACAGGTGAATCGTACCACCCCAATTCTCCCTGCTCTTAAGGAGGAAAAGTGGGACAGAGGCGCGACACTTCAGAAAGTTACTGTTTAACCTTGACTGCAACAGTCCCACGACCCCACGATGCGCAGTAATTACGTGAAAGTGGACGTTGGATTGACTAGTCATTGTGGCAAACCGTCACGCCCAGCCGTCTCTTGCCACGTGTCCGCGCACTGTTTGGGGCCTAACCCAACGTGCCACGCGACACGTGTGGCTCAGGCCCGGGGGCTTATGTCGGGGAAAATATACAGGGGCGGACATTTTCCCCTGACTCGTGCACAGACAAACCAAGGACAAACCAGAGTGCTAAAGAACCCAGAGATTTCAAGAACCAACATGCAGCTCAGAGGGACCAAGATCAAGCGAGAGGAGCAAGATATATACAAGAGAAGGGCCTCCCTTGCCGGGAAGGCGAGCTCGGAAAGGGGCGAGGCCACCACTAGAAGCAAGCAACCAAGGTTCCCCGACAGAGCCTGTCGGGGCTCGCGGGGGCTGAACCACCCCGCCAACCGCTCAAGCACGACCCACGTCATCAATCTGTGCGGTGTCAAGCCGCAAGATGATTAAGTGGCAGACATTCGCCACATGGCATCCATTTCCTACAGAAGAAACCTACAAATGACACCCAAGGTTCCCCGACTGAGCCTGTCGGGGCTCGCGGGGGCTGAACCACCCCGCCAACCGCTCAAGCACGACCCACGTCATCAATCAGTGCGGTGTCAAGCCGCAAGATGATTAAGTGGCAGACATTCGCCACATGGCATCCATTTCCTACAGAAGAAACCTACAAATGACACCCATCCTGCGACGTGTCAAGGGAACATGTGCGGAGCTGGCAATACAGCCCGGCAAGCCTTTCCGGGCAACCAGTGATGTGACACTAAGCGGTGCATTTAATGCACCCTGTCATCCCGCAGAGTTAGGTATGATAGCACTGTTTGCTATCATATCAGTGGATAATGACCACTTTGCCATTTTGGTGAGCCCTTAATCTATAAAAGGAGGCCCATGGCACCCGTAGGAAGGCTTGGAAAGTTGAGGAACACACACCACCATACGCGCGTAGTCGCTGCTGCCCCACGGCGACCCTGCCGGGCAAAGTGTACTGCGTTCCACCATTTCCATTCCACCATCAATCCACTAAAGCAGGAGTAGGGTCTTACGCCTTGCGGCAGCCCAAACCTGGGTAAATTGCTTGTGTGCTCTTTGTTGTGCTGCTGTGCGCTGGTCTGCTCTTTGTGCAACGCGTCGCCCCCCTGCCGAACCAGCAAGGGGCCTCCTGGTCCCATAGGTAGCCGTGGATATCCCGCGACAGTAGGGTTGATGATGGTGTCGGCAAAGCGGGTCCGGTAGGGTTGAGGAAGGTGTCGGCGAAGAGGATCAAAGGCCTTCAACGGGGGCGTCGGTGGGGCGGCTTCGGGGGGGTGTGGATGAAGCGTCTCCAGTGGGGAGTACGAATGAGCCACTACAGATGCGCTGCAGTTGATGAGAGTACCAGCGAAGCAGATCCGGCGCTGTGGACAAGGCCAACACTAAATGGGTTGTGGTACATTGGTGGATGAGCAGTCTAGTTGTTTCTAGGGGAGGTGGGAGGGGTAGATGCGGCCGCAGAAGCAGATCCGACGAGGTTGACGCCGCTGGTAGTGAATGGGCTCTCGTACGCTGGTGGATGAGCAGTCTAGGGTTTCGAGAGGGGAGGGGTAGAAAGGCCGATGAAGTACGGACGGTGTGATGTAAGATGCTCTGGTGCTATGGAGTTAGTCGTTTTTGCTGGAGGGGAGAGGAAATGGGGGTGTCGTGTGGTGGGGGGAACCGGAAGGTACTAAAGCAGCCCCGACCTATTATGTAGATGAGGGCGGTATTGTAACTGTTGTTCTCCGTGCACCAGGGATAAAAGGGGAATTTCGCATGCTAAAGACTAGGTGGCGGAAATTTTAGAAGGAGGCGGGAGATTTTGCCGCCCACAGGATCGTCCGTATCCAGTTTCAACTAATTTTGGACAGTGCTAGCGGGAAGGTCATGCGAGACTAGGTACACGGGGCACGCGTCAGCAGTTAATAACTGGTGTGAAGTCCACCCCGGAAAAAAAGACAGTAACTCGGGATGATGCACCGATAACTTGGACGTTCACACGGGCGTGAACAATCGTACGGGTGTAGAGGCACATTCACAAAAAAGGGATCAAACGCTCAGCCTATGTATTTCTCGTGTAAATAGATAATTTAGTGCCATTGGTTATTTACTTTAAACATAATGCATTGACGTGTTATTGTAGAGGCGCACAAAAAGAAATGGATATTGTAGTCCCACAAAAGAAATGGTTATTGTAGTCTGTAAGTGCATCTAGTGCCCCTTAGTGATTTTGGTGTATTGAAGACTTATGGGTTAAGGGACTAATGAGTTTGCGAGTGTACATAGGTTTTTAAGTCTATGAGGAGTTTGATATTTACGTTGAAAGTTGACCCCTAAAAATGAATGTCTTCAGCTGAAGACTTTGGTTTTCTTGAAGACTTTGAAAGTGAAGAAATTGGTGTGACCGTGAAGACTTGATATTCATGCGAGGATTATGAAGTTGAAGACTTTTTTGTAGTTTCATTTTCTCTTTCTTGAGTCATAGGAAACACCATACTGTTAAAGGGGGTCGAGGTAAAACTAAGGAAAAGTTTCCAAGCGATGCTCATCTCAAAATCCCACACCTACCCAATCCTTTCGAGTGAAGCCATTGGAAATCTCATACAGTTCAGTCAATTTCTTCTGTGACAGAGATGAAGATCTTCTGGTCTCTGAGGAATTTGTTCTGACTGAGGAGTTCAGAATTCACCAGTGCGGATTGCCTACAAGTGAGGAACATGATAGCCCTGAGGAATTTGATACTCAAATATCCGACCGTTGCTGTGCTATGCGCCAGCTGTCCCAAAATATCTATCCACCTAACGGTCATATCATTGAAGGGCATTTATGTGTTATCATGTCAGGCTGCACCCTAGGCTATAAATAGCCGCCCCTTCAACCACTAGTTGGTTGGCTGCTCCGAGAGAAACTGACACTCGTCATTGAGAGCATCCCATCCTCCGAGGACTTTGAGCAAAAATCATCAAGTGAGGAAAACCCATACCCAAACACCTAGAAACCCAAAGTGATTGAGCATCACTGAAGAGATTGTTCCTATGTGGAACCAACGCTTGTTACCTTTGAGGACTGTGCATCCTCCAGACGGTTAGGCGTCATGGTCTAGAGCATCCAAGAGGAAATTGTGGATCGCCGAGTGACCGAGTCTGTGAAGGTTTGGAAGTCACCTGAAGACTTACCACGAGTGATTGGGTGAGGTCTGTGTGGTCTTAGCTCAAGGAGAATACGGTGAGGACTGTGTATCCAGGAATGTGTGTCCTCAGGTTTAAATACCTAGCCACTCCAACCAGATGTACGACTGTCACAACAGTTGGAACTGGTCTACCAAATCATTGTCTTCATCGAGCTACTGGTTCTATTTCCTCAGCCCTTCCATTTCCTCATTCATATATACTGTTGCACTTGATCGTTACTGTTTTAAGACTCTAACTGAAGACTTTCTCAATTTCCTCATTCCATATTCTTTAGTCACCTTGTCTTCAGCCTGCTCATCCTATGTTTACGCTACTTGTACTCTGTGCTTGTTTTCATTTCATCACGATGACTGTACTACTACTCTGTTATGCTTGCATCTGAGTACTTATTCCACTGCCTGTTGTTCGTGACTTAGGAATTTCCTCACCTTGAAATTCCTCAGTGACGAATTTGTAAAAATCGCCTATTCACCCCCCTCTAGTCGATATAACGCACTTTCATAGTCTGCTACTTAAAAGTGTTACCTCATATGATTACATAGCCTCCATTTCATAAATTGCGTACCCGTTGAATTCATATATGAATATTACATATATTACTTCATAATAGAACCTTAAATCATCCAAGTCTAATGAATTTGAATGCAAGACTAACAATGGTGCATGTACATGATAGCTACATTGGTTGTTTGAAGAAACATCACTCTAACTTTGGCATGCACAATTGAAACGGATTATTTAGAAAGAAAAAAAATGTGATATGTGAGTGTCCAATCTTTATAGCGTTGAATTGATATTGTATCTTTGGCCACGATATGAAGTAGATATTGATTTATGTTCAAGCGATGCACGTCCACGATCACTAGATAGTGATACATGAATGAATTGTGCAATCTCTCTCACATGCATACATATCTCATTTCTCTGCGGGCATCAAAATCACAGACGCGCATTTCGTGTATTTCTCTCCCTCCGTCAAGGTTAGAATTTGTCTTTCTACCCAGTCCTACAAGTCTCTCACACAGAAACACACACGCTCTCTCTGTCGAACACGCCCACCCCTTTAATTCCGCCCACCCACCGCCACTAATGTCTCAAAGTATAATTATGTCTCTCACACATATGCCTAAGGTTAACTCGAGTTCCGGAACCATATGAATACATACAATGGGATTCCAGCAGAGCACCTTTTGTTTTCAGATTTCGCTCTCTCTCTCTCTCTCTCACGCACACACACACGCACGCGCGCATAGACATTGTTTCTCGCTTCAATTTTTCCGGCACTTGCATGCACACCGTTTGTTTATCTCCGTGATGCTTTAAGTATGCCTCGCACACATGCTATCTACCTATCCCTTAATATAGATATGTGTCACACAAACTCCTTCTCCCTATGTCTAAGTGTCACTGCCCCCCCACACCCACACACACACACTTCCCGACACCGAAGGAGTAGGGTGACACCTCAATCTTGATACTAATCTATCAACTGGGTTCTCTCTCAAACACACACACACACACACTACCCGACACCGAAGGAGTAGGGTGGCACCTCGATATTGATAGTAACCTATCTACTGCTTCTCTCTCAAACACACAGACATACACACACACTCGCTAATTGTGCCTCTGTGCCTACCGTGCACACTCTCGATACATCTTTCTCTCCCTCCCCCTCCCCACCCCCCAACAATGACAGCAGAAGGGTGACAACTCGATCTGATCTTAATCTATCAATTGGTTTCTCTCTCAAACATTGTGTCTCTGTGCCTCGCTCAGACACACTCGATATGTCTTTCTCTCCGTAGCTCCCTCGACATGTAGACTTCTCGCGCGCGCGCACAGCTGTAGTGACGATGACGCTAAACCCAGCGTGCCTTGTTTTTATGAGCCTCATGTGATAGTTTTCACCCTGTTTTCTGTTAATTAACAACGCAACCTTTTCTTTGTTACTACTAGTGAATCTGAAATCATTCAAGGAAGACATAAAATGTATCACTTCAACCCAATTATCGGAGTAACTATTTTAAAAGAAACTAGCTAGATGCTCGAGCATTGCACGGAACATCAAGATGCATTTGTATGAGTAGTTTATCTTGTGAGAGAAAAGGATGATGAGGGAAGGCATTATTTGCAAACGTGGAGAGGGGTGTGGGTATCTTTTTGCAAAATTGCTATGATTCCTTCCTATCCGTTAGATATAAATCCGGCGGCCTATATTGCAGGATGGCATGCACACCATCATCACCAACTCTTTTTTCTACTCCCTCCGTTCATAAATATTTATTTTTAGAGATTTCACCAAGTAACTACATACGGGCAAAATGAGTGAATCTACACTCTACAATATGTCTACATACACATCTGTATGTGGTAGTCCATTTGAAATATGAAAAAGACCAA
Source organism: Triticum aestivum (assembly GCF_018294505.1). NCBI lineage: Eukaryota > Viridiplantae > Streptophyta > Magnoliopsida > Poales > Poaceae > Triticum > Triticum aestivum. The sequence goes on from NC_057802.1 coordinate 133,919,606, forward strand.
TATTTAGGAATGAAGGGAGTATGAGAGTAGACATGGAGATATATCTCCAGCATGGTCCACAACGAAAATGTGCTGGACTGGTTAGCGTCGGATGCTCGCAACGCGATGACCTGAGTTCGAATTTTGTCTTTAACTTTAGATTTTTATATTATATATTATTTAATATATACTTCTTTCGCTACTGTACTGACAGTGGAACCCACAGAGTACGTAGAATACAAAATTGAGGATGGACTTGTTTCTTTTTAACTTTCTGTACGAAGCTGTAGCCACCCTGCAAGTCACGTGTACACTGTACATGCAATTAACTTTTTATAGAGGGAGAATCATACACGCAATTAACTCAAATGGATTGGATGTGACTCTATTATTTCCAGCATAAGAGCATCTCCAATGGCAGCCAGCAAATTTCCTCCCGCTTCCTTCTGCGGAGGATGACATCAAACGCCAGCGGCATACATTTTCACTACTCTAACCAACCAGAGGAAATTCGTGCAAACACGGACTGATTTCATGTAAGCATGAACGATTTTGTATAAAAAAGTCAGATCTTCATATAATCATGATGGAGTTCATTACTTTTACATGAACTAAGTGGTGCTAATCCGGCTCTCATGGTATAATTAATACTCCCTCCGTCCGGAAATACTTGTCCTAGAAATGGATGTATCTAGAATTATTTTAGTTATAGATACATCCAATTTATCCATTTTGAGAACAAATATTTCCGGACGGAGGGAGTACCTAATCTAAATGGCCGCCCGCGGATCCCTTTGTCTTCCTCATGTCCAGCACACACTTGCGGGGTCGACGAAGGTCCTCGGAAGAGACGAAGCAGCAAAGAAACCACCTGAAGACACAGTCATCTCCTCGGCGGTGGCCTTCATGGGACCCAAGTGGTGGTGGCCTCCCGTGTTCTACTTCTCCTCGATGATGGCGGCGGACATGGAGAAGCTGACTCATCGCTGTCCACGCACTCGGCTTCTGTCCCTGCCTGCATGCGCTGCTGCGGGCACGGGAGGCGCGCCCACACACACGGGAGGCGCGGCCAACGCAGAGACTGGTGGCACGGTACGACGCTGCAGCGACGATGCCCGTGCCACCGTGCTCGCCGATGTGCCAGTTTGGAGCAACTCACCACTCCTCATCGAGTTGAACTGGAGCGGCGAGTTGCTGAACCACGCGCCGGCTTGGGGCGGCAACTAGCTCCGTCGGGCCAAGCGAGGTTGGTGAAGCACCGAGGGGCCTCGCCTGTATCCGGAGGGCTCGGCGGGCCACCCAGCCGGGTAGTATGCCAGAGAAGCCTCCTCGGAAGCCATCGGAAGAGTGGAGAAAATGATGAAGGAGGAGATCGGGAAGCGGCGGAGGGGTGTGATTCTTGCCCGCTGTCTGTCTGGCCACATTAAAATAGAGTGCGGACGGTAGGAGCTTGGCCGGCGTCTGGCCTCATTTAAACTAAGGGCGGACGGGAGGAGCTCGGCCGGCGTTGCATTTGCATGCGGGTGGCCGGAGTAGGTTTCTCGATTTGCATGCGGGTTTAACGGAGGCGTTTGATGGAGGCGAGGAGGCGTGTTCAGCCGGGCGTGCAATGGGCGGTGCAGTACTATTCGATTTGACAGCGGGGGTGCAGTTCCCGATACGGCTTTAATGCAGACGAGGGAGAGGGTAGCGGTTCTCAAAATGTTGAACGACCAATGATGCATCCTCTTTCAATTAGCATCGTGAATGCAAGAGGACCAGGAAAAGAGGCAGCACAATGTGAATGCAACGCAGTTTGCACTCATATAAAGGCGCCCCGCCATTCCAATGAATCTACCACATCGTACGCACCTAAGCATTTGCCTAAGAACCTACACTAAGCGCAAAAGTGCTCACTCCAGACCCATGGCAGCGATGCGCGCGAGGGGCCAGCGGCTATGCCAGATGGTCCACGACGCCGGCCTGCGGCATGGCGCCGAGGATCGTCTCCAGACGGTGTTGGCGACCGGCTGGTGGATGGCCATCATCGACGCCAGCTACGACTCTCAGTTGGACCAGATGATCGTTGCCACCGCCAACAAGTTCACCGTCGTCAAGAAGCTCGCAGACGACATCGCCGTACTCCTCCAGCCCGCGCGCCCGGGCTCCTCATTGCCTGCAACCCTAATCGGCCTCCGTGGTCGGAACCTCTTTCAAGCACTGGTGGCCCTGCGACTGCCCGCCCATGCCATGTAGAATGTCCACCTGGAGATCGCGCTCGCCGCGAGGCGCCTCGCCCTGCAAGAATTTGTCGACCTACACATCCACGTGTATGAGCAAATCGTGTACATAGGTATCTACGAGGCTAATGAGGACGCTACGACGTTGGCCTTCCTCAACGGCTGGAAGCCTTGGATGCCTTTGCTGAGAAGCACCTTGACCTCGCCACAAAAGCCGCCGCTCCTTAGCAGCCGGTCGGTGGCCCGGCGCACTGAGTTGAGGAGGAGGAGGTCGTACGTTGATGGATGCATCTTTCTTCTTGCATCCTGTAACCACCACTGCGATCGCATCATCGTGGCCTTGATTCCTATTCTGCTATTGCATTCTCATTCTAGTCAATACAGACATGTGCGATCCCTTTGCTTAATTATATGCATCACTGTAACTAGTACTCCATCCGTCAATTTATATGTAGTGCTTACCTTTTCCATCAACTTCGTGCAATGCACGGGCATCTCGCTAGAAACACTAGAACATGTAGGACCGCATGTGACCAAACCGACGATGCGCCAACCTAGCTACTACCCTACTTATCTAGCGGAAAAAGCCCTACCCTAGCGTTTCCAATCGTTATTTCTATCTAACGATCATGCCAAGGAGCAGAACCAAATGTTACAATTTATACATGTTTCTCTACTCCTACGGTGGTGTGTCTGCCATCCGTCGTTTCTGACCATTAGATCCGCATATAACGGATGTGAGATAAGTTGTGGCATTTTTGCAACAATAGCCCACTTCTCCGCTCCAATTTGCAGAAAACCCCTTATTATCTTGAAAGCAACCACATCCCTCCCTCACCTCATCAAAATAGCCCGAGAAATATATTTTGAGTGAAAAGTAATATATTTTTAGTGGTATATATGTGTCGGATGTGGGGTTCCGGCAAACCCTTAAGGTTCGAACACTGGGGTGCCCGCGAAGTCTTTCCCTCCTACCGATCTACGCCCTAGCTCACTAAGATCTCGCGGACGAACTCGATGAACTCACAACGCAGAAAGACACGAGATTTATACTAGTTCGGGCCACCGTTGTGGTGTAATACCCTACTCCAGTGTGGTGGTGGTGGAGTGCCTCTTGGGCTGATGATGAACAATACAGAGGGAAGAACAACCTCTTGAGGTTGAGGTGTTCTTGTGCTTGGAGACTTAGCGGGTGAGAGCTGGATGAACTGCTCGATGCCCCCTACTATGGTGGCTAGCTCTACTTATATAGGCCCTGGTCCTCTTCCCAAATATTGAGCGGGAAGGGAGCCAACAACGGCGGGCAAATTTGAAGGGGCACAGCTAGTACAAGCTATCCTGACAAAAGTGGTCTTCGCTTGCGAAAAGCTCTGGCGGTGACGCAGTCTTGGGCTCCCCGATGACCTCCGTCTTTCTGTCCTTCTGGTCTTGGTCTCGTTGCACCGATATGGCAACCTTTGCCTGATACCTCGGTACTCCTCGCTTGCACTGGCCTCCTTAGCACCAAAGAGGAAACAAGGACGCTGCGCGCTGGCGCCCGCCTAGTGCCGATCGTCATGGCTCACGTCACGAGAGCCTCGTGAGGTTTGCCCCGCCTTGATATCTCCGCTCCTCGTGAGCCTGCCTGACTAGGCCACTCCTGAGGAGGCCTTGCGTCGTCCGCCTCGCGAGTCTTGGCCCCTCGCGAGGGTCTTGGATGCCTCGTTGATGAAGATGGGCCGTACGGCCTGCTGGCTTAGCCACGCCGTGGGCCGCAGGCAGGCTAGTCTAGGAACCCCCGTTCCTAGAACGCCGAGAGTAGCGCCCGGGCCCAAGGTGCACTCGGGCTTGGCTTCGCGGCGAAGCCAAAGGTCAAGTATGGAGCACTGCGGGCCCCAAAAGCCTACGGCCTCGATTGACGCGTGGCGGTTGATTGGACGTGGGCGTCTCCGCTTCCCCACGCTGCCCCTGAATCCGCATGGCTATGCGGCCCCCGCCTCTCACACAGTTATTCTTCCTTCGCCCACGCCTGGCTCCTCCAATCTCCCTGCTTCCTCGAGGCCCTGCTTTGCCCTTCCAATCTGACTTGCGCTCCACCTGCTTCATTGCCATGGCACCGAAATAGGCTGAAAAGGGGAAGAAACCTCTGTGTTTGCCAACTATGCCTCCGTCCTTTGAGCCTGCGCTCGGCCAGCCTCGGGTGCTCAACGACGAGGCCATGGACAAGGTGCGCCTCATGCTTGCTTCCAGCTTCAACGAGTGGGGAGAGACGGTGGCTTGGCCCGCGTCTCGCACTCGCATGGCTCGGGCAGCCACTGAGGTCCCGATCTTCATTGATGCCCTCTGGGCTGGTCTGATTCCTCCCTTCTCCGCCTTCTTCAACGCGGTGCTCGAGCATTATCAGATCCACATGCTTCATCTCGACCCTCAATCTGTGACCCTTCTTGCCGTCTTCGCCTTCTTGTGCGAGGCCATGGTGGGCATCGCTCCTTCCGTGGCCCTCCTCCGCCATTTCTTCTCGTTGCATCTGACCGGTCCCTGGCAGAGCTCGGGGTGCGTGGGCTTCCAAGCCGTGGCCGCGACAGTGGGCGCGGGGATTGACTTCGAGCTTCCTTCATCCATGAGCGAGTTCCTTATACGATGGGTGTTTGTTGATGCCGGCGTGCTCAGCCCTCTGCTCCGAGTTCCGACGGGGCCCGCTGTTCCAAACTCCGGCTGGGGCCGTCAGAAGCTCACGAGCCCCTGCCTTGCCCCCGTCTGGGCCAGGCTGAGGTGGTTGAAGAACCGCGGCGTGACTGCGCCCATGGTGGTGATGGAGTTCGTCAAGCGTCGAGTCGCTCCACTTCAGCGCCACTCCCGCCCGATGTGGGACTTGCTCAGCAGCCGGGACCATATGAGGTTTCACGAGAAGGGGCTTCCTCTTGCGACGCGGCAAACGGTGCTCATGGTCCTATCGGGTGTTCCTCTGCCAGACGAGATGCCCAGGAATAGCTGCCTGTTGTACCGCTGCGAGAACAAAGCCGCATTTGCCGCGAGCATGCCTTCCTTTGATGAGTGGGGGCTGCGCCCAATCGGCCTGGTGGGGTGCCGCGAGAACCCCGTCGTCGTGGTTCCCTTCTTCGCCGCCGGTGCCGAGCTCGCCCCAGGTGAAGGTGCGGGAGGGCGGGCTCCGACGGGGGCCGGTGGCTCGAGTGCTGAGGAGCACATGCCGAGTGGTGATCCTGGGGCGTCGTCCTCGGGGGCCTGTGACCCCCCTCCTGAGGCGTCGGTCACTGAGGAGGCACAACATGTGGCTCCCGAGGCGAAGGCTCCAGGAGCCTCGGGAGGTTGTGTTGAGACGGTGCCCGGCTGTTCGTCGCAACCGGGCACCCCTGAAGACATCCTTCCAAGCTCTTCTTCGGCCCCGCCGCGCACCGGCCGTCACGTCCAGCGCTTTGGTCGTCTTTGTGTGGACTCCGAGGAGCTCCGCAAGAGGAAAGGATCCCCTAGCGGCAGCAATATCTTCGGGCCGTTGAAGCGACGAAAGTACATCGCCATTGACGCGTAAGTATCTTATTGTCATGGCTTCTTGCGTGTAGTCTTCTTATCCTGACGTCAGTCCTTCAGGGCTCCTTCCGTTGAAGTTGTTGCGTCTTGAGCATTCCTGGTCCGCCTGCCGCCCCCGGAGCGGGGTTGGTTGGGGGAGCGTCTCTGCCTTCGTGGCGCGCTGAGCTCGTGGCTTGGCCACCCCTCCCCCACGGACTGGCGTGGAGCTTGGCAGGCGTGCCCAAGACTCCTCCTTTGCTCACGGACAGTAGCTGGTTGGCTTCGATCTTCGGCTCCTCTTCAAGCAGCGTGCCCCAATTGGCTCGGGCTCCTCGCGAGGACTGGCTGACGTCAGGTGCGGTGCCAGCCCCCAGCCCCTTGCTGGGAGGTGGTGCGCCGCTTGGCGCCCTGCCCGCAGCCCCCGAGGTGGAGGACGAGGTGGGCCGAGCGTTCGAGCTCGAGCGCGGGCGGAGCGTAGTTCGTCACGAGCTCTTCCAGGAGGCGATGGGCGCAATGAGTCGACTTGGTGAAGAGCTCGCGGGTGTCGACTCGCACCTTGAGGCTGAAGGTCTCCGGCTCGTGGAGGAGCGCCACCATCTCATTTACGACTCCATCCAAGGACCAATTCCGGGATTTCAGGAGTAGCTTAGGGTGGCCATCAACCTCGGTCGCTATCAGCGCGGCCTTGAGAATGCGAAGGCCGAGGCATCCCTCAAGGTTTCCCATGAAGCCCACTCGCGAGCCTTGGAAGAGGCTCGCGAGGCTGACCGCCATCGCGATGCTACGGAGAAGCGCGCGTGGGAGCTCCAGGCTGGAGCGCGTCCCTTGAGCAGCAGGTGGAGGCGCGCAGGGCCGCTCTTGCATCGCTGATGGGGACGCCCGCGGAGGAAGAGGAGGTCCAGAAACGCGAGGAGGCACTGGCCCTAGAAGCCATGGAGCGCAGCCTCGAGCTCGAGCAACTGGAGACGAGGGAGCGTCAAGACGCTCAAGCAGAAGATGTCGTCGGGGCTCACGAGGCCAGAGTTGAGGAGGAGGTCCACCGCCGAGTGGCCGAGGTTCGCGCAGACCTGGAGGGTAGGTATGACATGAAGCTAAAGCTCGCGGGTGCGGAGGATGCGGGCAGGGCCGCTGCCCTCAGGCCCAGGTTGGATGAGGCCGAGAGGCGTGCGGAGGCCACGGCCGCTGCCCTGGTTATGGCGCTGGCGGACTTGGCCTCCGCTCACGCCGAGCTGCTTTCTCTCCGGAAACGGGTTGATGACGCCGAGGCCGTCGCATGACGAAACAGGGAGGAAGTGCTCCAACGTTGGACGTTGGAGCGCGAGCATGCTCCTATGCTTCAAGACCTCCGGAACAGGGCCAACACCACCCTGGGTTACATCTGCGACGAGAATGCTCCGGCCCCTCACCCGAATGACTATGCCAGCCATCTGACCTTCTTCACCGAGGTGGTGATGCGCTTGGAGGCCCGATCTGACAGAGCTCACCAGTTTGTGGAGGAGAGGGGTCGTGGCCTACTTGGGCGCGCTTTCTCCCGTGTCTTCAGCCACCTTCGGAATGCCAACCCCGACTTTGATTTTGACGCCGCCATCGCCCGAGTACCCACGGCCGTCCGGGGCGACCTGGCGCGTTGGGTTGAGGACAATGTGGACGCGTTGGTCAGGGCCTTCACTTCGGAGGACGACGCGGTGATGGTCGTCGCAGATGAAGGCGACGTGGTCGACGACGGCGATGGGGGCGTCGCCAACGGCGGCGACGGTGCCGGCGAAGATGATGACGACACGAGTGACGCGTCCGAGGGTGATGTAGCGAGTGCCATTTCTGGCTGACCCCATGTTCTCCTATCGTTTCACCCTGTACATAAAACTCGGGCGTGGCCCTTGGAGAACTTGTAAGAGCATTTTGAGAGGGGTGTTGGAAATATGCCCTAGAGGCAATAATAAAATGGTTATTATTATATTTCCTTGTTCATGATAATTGTCTATTGTTCATGCTATAATTGTATTAACTGGAAACCGTAATACATGTGTGAATACATAGACCACAACATGTCCCTAGTAAGTCTCTAGTTGACTAGCTCGTTGATCAATAGATGGTTATGGTTTCCTGACCGTGGACATTGGATGTCATTGATAACGGGATCACATCATTAGGAGAATGATGTGATGGACATGACCCAATCCTAAGCATAGCACAAGATCGTGTAGTTCGTTTGCTAAGAGCTTTTCTAATGTCAAGTATCATTTCCTTAGACCATGAGATTGTGCAACTCCCGGATACCGTAGGAATGCTTTGGGTGTACCAAACGTCACAACGTAACTGGGTGGCTATAAAGGTGCACTACAGGTATCTCCGAAAGTGTCTGTTGGGTTGGCACGAATCAGACTGGGATTTGTCACTCCGTATGACGGAGAGGTATCTCTGGGCCCACTCGGCAATGCATCATCATAATGAGCTCAATGTGACTAATGAGTTAGGCACGGGATCATGCGTTACGGAATGAGTAAAGAGACTTGCCGGTAACGAGATTGAACGAGGTATTGGGATACCGACGATCGAATCTCGGGCAAGTAACATACCGATAGACAAAGGGAATTGTATACGGGATTGATTGAATCCCCAACATTGTGGTTCATCCGATGAGATCATCATGGAACATGTGGGACCAATATGGGTATCCAGATCCCGCTATTGGTTATTGGCCAGAGAGGTGTCTCGGTCATGTCTGCATGGTTCCCGAACCTGTAGGGTCTACACACTTAAGGTTCGGTGACGCTAGAGTTGTTATGGGAAATAGTATGTGGTTACCGAAGGTTGTTCGGAGTCCCAGATGGGATCCCGGACATGAAGAGGAGCTCCGGAATGGTCCGGAGGTGAAGATCGGTATATTGGACGAAGGGTATTGGAGTCCGGAATTGTTCCGGGGGTACCAGGCTATGGCCAGCATGTCCGAAAGGGGGTTCGGAGGCCCCGGCAAGTGTTGGGGGGCCTTATGGGCCAAGGGGAAGGGGTAAACCAGCCCACTAAGGGGCTGTGCGCCCCTCCCAACCCCTCTCACGTAACCAGGAGAGGTGGGGGCGCCACCCCTCGGGCAGCCGCCCCTCCCGGCTTGGGGGCAAGTTTTCTAGGGGGTGGGGGCGCCCAAACCCATCTAGGGTTTCCCCTGGCCGCCGCCTCCTCCTCCTCTAGATCCATCTAGAGGGGCTGGCCCCCTCTCCCCTTCCCCCTATATATAGTGAGGGGGTGGGAGGGCAGCCACACCTTTCCCTTGGCGCAGCCCTCTCCTCCTCCAACTCCTCGTCCTCCGTAGTGCTTAGCGAAGCTCTGCCGGAGAACGACGAGCTCCATTGCCACCATGCCGTCGTGCTGCTGGAGTTCTCCCTCAACTTCTCCTCTCCCCTTGCTGGATCAAGAAGGAGGAGACGTCCCCGGGCTGTACGTGTGTTGAACGCGGAGGCGTCGTCCGTTCGGCGCTAGATCGGATCTTCCGCGATTTAAATGGCCGTGAGTACGACTCCATCAACCGCGTTCTTGTAACGCTTCCGCTTAGCGATATTCAAGGGTATGAAGATGCACTCCCTCTCTCTCGTTTCTAGCATCTCCTAGATTGATCTTGGTGACACGTATGAATGAATTATTGCTACGTTCCCCAACAGTGGCATCATGAGCTAGGTCTATGCGTAGATTCTATGCACGAGTAGAACACAAAGTAGTTGTTGGCGATGATTTGTTCAATTTGCTTGCTGTTACTAGTCTTATCTTGACTCGGCGCCATTGTGGGATGAAGCGGCCCGGACCGACCTTACACGTACACTTACGTGAGACAGGTTCCACCGACTGACATGCACTTGATGCATAAGGTGGCTAGCGGGTGTCTGTCTCTCCCACTTTAGTCGGATCGGATTCGATGAAGAGGGTCCTTATGAAGGGTAAATAGCAATTGGCATATCACCGTTGTGGCTTTTGCGTAGGTAAGAAACGTTCTTGCTAGAAACCCATAGCAGCCACGTAAAACATGCAACAACAATTAGATGACGTCTAACTTGTTTTTGCAGGGTATGCTATGTGATGTGATATGGCCAAAAGGATGTGATGAATTATATATATGTGATGTATGAGATTGATCATGTTCTTGTAATAGGAATCACGACTTGCATGTCGATGAGTATGACAACCGGCAGGAGCCATAGGAGTTGTCTTAATTTGTTGTATGACCTGTGTGTCAATGAAAAACGTCATGTAATTACTTTACTTTATTGCTAACCGTTAGCCATAGTAGTAGAAGTAATAGTTGGCGAGACAACTTCATGAAGACACGATGATGGAGATCATGATGATGGAGATCATGGTGTCATGCCGGTGACAAAGGTGATCATGCCGCGCCTCGAAGATGGAGATCAAAGGCGTAAGATGATATTGGCCATATCATGTCACTTTATGATTTGCATGTGATGTTTGTCATGTTTACATCTTATTTGCTTAGAACGACGGTAGCATAAATAAGATGATCCGTCACTAAAATTTCAAGAGATGTGTTCCCCCTAACTGTGCACCGTTGCGAAGGTTCGTTGTTTCGAAGCACCACGTGATGATCGGGTGCGATAGATTCTAACATTCGCATACAACGGGTGTAAGCCAGATTTACACATGCGAAACACTTAGGTTGAGTTGACGAGCCTAGCATGTACAGACATGGCCTCGGAACACAAGAGACCGAAAGGTCGAACATGAGTCGTATAGTAGATACGATCAACATGAAGATGTTCACCGATGATGACTAGTCCGTCTCACGTGATGATCGGACATGGCCTAGTTGACTCGGATCATGTATCACTTAGATGACTAGAGGGATGTCTATATAAGCGGGAGTTCATTAAATAATCAGATGAACTTAATTATCATGAACATAGTCAAAAGGTCTTTGCAAATTATGTCATAGCTTACGCTTTGGTTCTACTGTTTAAGATATGTTCGTAGAGAAAATTTAGTTGAAAGTTGATAGTAGCAATTATGCGGACTGGGTCCATAAACTGAGGATTGTCCTCAATGCTGCACAGAAGGCTTATGTCCTTAATGCACCGCTCGGTCTGCTGAACCTCGAGCGTCGTCTGTGGATGTTGCGAACATCTGACATACACGCTTTGATGACTACGTGATAGTTCAGCGCGTAATGCTAACGGTTTAGAATTGAGGCGCCAAAGACGTTTTTGAAACGTCGCAGAACATATGAGATGTTCCAAAGACTGAAATTGGGATTTCAGACTAGTGCCCACGTGAAGAGGTATGAGACCTCTGACAAGTTTCCTAAGCCTGCAAACTAAGGGAGAAAAGCTCAATCGTTGAGCATGTGCTCAGATTGTCTGAGTACTACAATCGCTTGAATCGAGTGGGAGTTAATCTTCCAGATGAGATAGTGATGGTTCTCCAAAGTCACTGCCACCAAGCTACTAGAGCTTTGTGATGAACTATAACATATCAGGGATAGATATGATGATCCTTGAGCTATTCGCGATGTTTGACACCGCGAAAGTAGAAATCAAGTGGGAGCATCAATTGTTGATGGTTAGTAAAACCACTAGTTTCAAAAAGGGCAAGGGCAAGAAAGGGATACTTCATGAAATGGCAAATCAGTTGCTGCTCTAGTGAAGAAACCCAAGGTTGAACCCAAACCCGAGACTAAGTGCTTCTGAAATGAGGGGAACGGTCACTGAAGCAGAACTACCCTAGATACTTCGTAGATGAGAAGGCTGGCAAGGTCGACAGAAGTATATTGGATATACATTATATTAATGTGTACTTTACTAGTACTCCTAGTAGCACCAGGGTATTAGATACCGGTTCGGTTGCTAAGTGTTAGTAACTCGAAATAAAAGTTGCGGAATAAACGGAGACTAGCTAAAGGTGAGATGACGATATGTGTTGGAAGTGTTTCCAAGGTTGATGTAATCAAACATCGTACGCTCCCTCTACCATCGGGATTGGTATTAAACCTAAATAATTGTTATTTGGTGTTTGCGTTGAGCATAGACATGATTGGATTATGTTTATCGCAATACGGTTATTCATTTAAGGAGAATAATGGTTACTCTGTTTATTTGAATAATACCTTCAATGGTCTTGCACCTAAAATGAATGGTTTATTGAATCTCGATCGTAGTGATACACATGTTCATGCCAAAAGATATAAAATAGTAATGATAGTACCACATACTTGTGGCACTGCCATTTGAGTCATATTGGTATAAAACGCATGAAGAAGCTCCATGTTGATGGATATTTGGACTCACTCGTTTTTGAAAAGATTGAGACATGCGAACCATGTCTGTTGGTATATGTGCATGAAGAAACTCCATACAGATGGATCGTTTGGACTCACTTGATTTTGAATCACTTCAGACATGCAAATCATACCACATGGGCAAGATGACTGAAAGGCCTCGTTTTCAGTAAGATGGAACAAGAAATCAACTTGTTGGATGTAATACATTTTTATGTGTGCAGTCCAATGAGTGCTGAGGCACGCTGTGGATATCGTTATGTTCTTACTTCACAGATGATTTGAGTAGATGCTAAGAATATTTACTTGATGAAACACAAGTCTGAATTATTGAAAGGTTCAAGTAATTTCAGAGTGAAGTTGAAGATTGTCGTGACAAGGGGATAAAATGTCTATGATGTGATCATAGAGATGAATATCTGAGTTACGCGTTTGGCACACAATTAAGACATTGTGGAAATTGTTTCACAACTAATACCGCCTGGAACACCATAGTGTGATGGTGTGTCCGAACATCATAACTGCACCCTATTGGATATGGTGCATACCATGATGTGTCTTATCGAATTACCACTATCATTTATGGGTTAGGCATTAGAGACAACCGCATTCACTTTAAATAGGGCACCACGCAATTCCATTGAGACGACAGCGTATGAACTATGGTTTAGAGAAACCTAAGCTGTCGTTTCTTAAAAATTTGGGGCTGCGACGCTTATGTGAAAAAGTTTCAGGCTGATAAGCTTGAATCCAAAGCGGATAAATGCATCTTCATAGAATACCCAAAACAGTTGGGTATACCTCCTATTTCAGATCTGGAAGCAAAAGTGATTGTTTCTAGAAATGGGTCCTTTCTCGAGGAAAAGTTTCTCTTGAAAGAATTGAGTGGGAGGATGGTGGAGACTTGATGAGGTTATTGAACCGTCACTTCAACTAGTGTGTAGAAGGGCACAAGAAGTTGTTCCTGTGGCACCTACACCAATTGAAGTGGAAGCTTATGATAGTGATCATGAAACTTCGGATCAAGTCACTACCAAACCTCGTAGGACGACAAGGATGCGTACTACTTCAGAGTGGTACGTAATCCTGTCTTGGAAGTCATGTTGCTAGACAATAATGAACCTACGAGCTATGGAGAAGCGATGATGGGCCCAGATTCTGACGAATGGATCGAGGCCATAAAATCCGAGAGAGGATCCATGTATAAAAACAAAGTATAGACTTTGGAAGAACTACTTGATGGTCGTAAGGCTGTTGGGAGCAGATGGATTTTAAAAGGAAGACAGACAATAATGGTAAGTGTCACCATTAAGAAAGCTCGACTTGTCGTTAAGATGTTTTTCGACAAGTCAAGGAGTTGACTGCGATGAGACTTTCTCACTCGTAGCGATGCTAAGAGTCTGTTGGAATTATATTAGCAGTTACTGCATTATTTATGAAATCTTGCAGATAGGATGTCAAAACATTGTTTCCTCGACGATTTTCTTGAGGAAAGGTTGTATGTGATACAACCAGAAGGTTTTGTCAATCCTGAAAGATGCTAACAAGTATGCAAAGCTCCAACAATCCTTCTAAGGACTGGAGTAAGCATCTCGGAGTTGGAATGTACACTTTGATGAGATGATCAAAGATTTTGGGTTTATACAAAGTTTATGAGAAACTTGTAATTCCAAAGAAGTGAGTGGGAGCATTATAGAATTTTTGATGAGTATATGTTGTTAACATATTGTTGATCAGAAATGATGTAGAATTTCTGGAAAGCATACAGGGTTATTTGAAAAGTGTTTTTCAATGGAAAACCTGGATTAAGCTACTTGAACATTGAGCATCAAGATCTATAAGGATAGATCAAAAACGCTTAATAGTACTTTCAAATGAATACATACCGTGACAAGATTTTGAAGAAGTTCAAAATAGATCAGCAAAGAAGGAATTCTTGGCTGTGTTACAAGGTGTGAGTATTGAGTAAGACTCAAGACCTGACCACGGTAGAAGAGAGAGAAAGGACGAAGGTCGTCCCCTATGCTTTAGACGTAGGCTCTACAGTATGCTATGCTGTGTACCGCACCTGAAGTGTGCCTTGCCATGAGTTAGTCAAGGGGTACAAGAGTGATCCAGGAATGGATCACATGACAGCGGTCGAACTTATCCTTAGTAACTAGTGGACTAAGGAATTTTCTCGATTATGGAGGTGGTAAAAGAGTTCGTCGTAAAGGGTTACGTCGATGCAAACTTTGACACTAATCCGGATGACTCTAAGTAGTAAACCGGATTCGTATAGTAGAGCAGTTATTTGGAATAGCTCCAAGTAGTGCGCGGTAGCTGCATCTACAAGATGACATAGAGATTTGTAAAGCACACACGGATCTGAAAGGTTCAGACCCGTTGACTAACAACCTCTCTCACAAGCGAGATATGAACAAACCCCATGGGTGTTGGATTTGTTACAATCACATAGTGATGTGAACTAGATTATTGACTCTAGTGCAAGTGAGAGACGGTTGGAAATATGCCCTAGAGGCAATAATAAAATGGTTATTAATATATTTCCTTGTTCATGATAATTGTCTATTGTTCATGCTATAATTGTATTAACTGGAAACCGTAATACATGTGTGAATACATAGACCACAACATGTCCCTAGTAAGCCTCTAGTTGACTAGCTCGTTGATCAATAGATGGTTATGGTTTCCTGACCATGGATATTGGATGTCATTGATAACGGGATCACATCATTAGGAGAATGATGTGATGGACAAGACCCAATCCTAAGCATAGCACAAGATCGTGTAGTTCGTTTGCTAAGAGCTTTTCTAATGTCAACTATCATTTCCTTAGACCATGAGATTGTGCAACTCCCGGATACCGTAGGAATGCTTTGGGTGTACCAAATGTCACAACGTAACTGGGTGGCTATAAAGGTGCACTACAGGTATCTCCGAAAGTGTCTGTTGGGTTGGCACGAATCGAGACTGGGATTTGTCACTCCGTATGACGGAGAGGTATCTCTGGGCCCCCTCGGTAATGCATCATCATAATGAGCTCAATGTGACTAATGAGTTAGGCACGGGATCATGCATTACGGAACGAGTAAAGAGACTTGCCGGTAACAAGATTGAACAAGGTATTGGGATACCGACGATCGAATCTCGGGCAAGTAACATACCGATAGACAAAGGGAATTGTATACGGGATTGATTGAATCCCCGACATTGTGGTTCATCCGATGAGATCATCGTGGAACATGTGGGAGCCAATATGGGCATCCATATCCCGCTATCGGTTATTGGCCGGAGAGGTGTCTCGGTCATGTCTGCATGGTTCCAGAACCCGTAGGGTCTACACACTTAAGGTTCGGTGATGCTAGAGTTGTTATGGGAAATAGTATGTGGTTACCGAAGGTTGTTCGGAGTCCCGGATGGGATCCCAGACATGATGAGGAGCTCCGGAATGGTCTGGAGGTGAAGATCGGTATATTGGACGAAGGGTATTGGAGTCCGGAATTGTTCTGGGGGTACCAGGCTATGGCCAGCATGTCCGGAAGGAGTTTCGGAGGCCCCGGCAAGCGTTGGGGGGCCTTATGGGCCAAGGGGAAGGGGCAAACCAGCCCACTAAGGGGCTGTGCGCCCCTCCCAACCCCTCTCACGTAACCAGGAGAGGTGCGGGGGCCACCCCTAGGGCAGCCACCCCTCCCGGCTTGGGGGGCAAGTTTCCTAGGGGGTGGGGGCGCCCAAACCCATCTAGGGTTTCCCCTGGCCGCTGCCTCCTCCTCTAGATCCATCTAGAGGGGCCGGCCCCCTCTCCCCTTCCCCCTATATATAGTGAGGGGGTGGGAGGGCAGCCACACCTTTCCCTTGGCGCAGCCCTCTCCTCCTCCAACTCCTCCTCCTCTGTAGTGCTTAACGAAGCTCTGGCGGAGAACCACGAGCTCCATTGCCACCATGCCGTCGTGCTGCTGGAGTTCTCCCTCAACTTCTCCTCTCCCCTTGCTGGATCAAGAAGGAGGAGACGTCCCCGGGCTGTACGTGTGTTGAACGCGGAGGCGTCGTCCTTTCGGCGCTAGATCGGATCTTCCGTGATTTGAATCGCCGCGAGTACGACTCCATCAACTGCGTTCTTGTAACGCTTCCGCTTAGCGATCTTCAAGGGTATGAAGATGCACTCCCTCTCTCTCGTTGCTAGCATCTCCTAGATTGATCTTGGTCACACGTAGGAAAATTTTGAATTATTGCTACGTTCCCCAACAAGGGGGAGACCCTCATGTAAGCAAATTGCAGTTTTTACTTTCCTATGCGATGTGAGTATGTGTCCTCGTGAACTCGTGAATTCGGGGGCATGTTTTCCGTCGAGGTTTACCTTAGTCAGCGCCAGCTTCGAGCTGGGTCGCGATGCGACGAGTTTCTGAGAATCCTGCGGAGCTTATCGCCCCGTCTGAAGGGGCCCCGCAAGAGGTGAGCACCAGCCGCAGCGCTGGCGCGCGCTCGACGAGCGTGCGCTTCGTGCAGTCCAGCTCGCGAGGAGCTCGTGAGGGAAAGGTGATGGACATGAGTCCCAGACAAAACGAGATCCAGAAGGCAAGAAATTGCACGAACGAGAAAAGGCACCCCCCGCGCGCATCGATAAAAATTTGGCTTCAACTTAAATCCAGATCCAGAAAGCAAAGCTACAGAAAGAGAGATCCAAAGCAAAAGGCCGCGTCCGTCACCTAGTCTAGTCTTCCGGTCTTCAAGTCTTCTCACCGGCGCGGAGCTAAGTGCTGCCACTAGGCGTGGGAGGGAGCCCCAGGGCCTGAGGCCGGCGCTCCTGAGACTCCGGGGTGTGTACAGCCCCAACTCATTATTACGTGAGAGTGTCACGGGCGGCGAGCTTCACAGGCACTAGGCCTTCTTCACAGGTACCGGCCTTGCTTCATATCGCCAGTCGAGGGCCCCGCCTTGCGCCACCCTCGACCTCCTTTGAGTCGACCGGTTGCCAGGACGACCAAAAAAGAGGGAAAGAGGATGCCAGCGGTGCCCTCGGCGACCACGGGTCCTCTGCCGGGGGAAGGGTTGTCAAAGCCTCCCTGGCAGAGGGCCTACCTCCGGGTGTCCCCTGGCTTCGCGCGCTGTGGGGAGGGGCCTGGCTCGCGACCCCTCTCCTGCAACCCCCAACGCGATCCCCCTGCCGGCAGGAAGGCCGCCAAGCTCGGGCCGCCGGCCGTTGTGGTGACCTGTTCCTCCTGTGACTCATGGTTAGCGTAAACTTGCTCCTGAGGGATTAGGGGTACCCTTTAGTGGTCATTGCACACGCGGTCGTGGTGGTTCCCCGGCGGCTCCTAGAAGGCTTCGACTCCTAGCGCCCCTTCTTCCCAATTTTCTCCAACGAACGAGACGGGGTCGTCCTCCGGTGTGTACTCCTGGTCCGTCATGCGGGGCACGTAGGCTTCCGGGGCTGTTACCCCAAACACCTCGCCATAGTGCCCCACACTCCATGTTGCCCGGCCCAGCGTGGCGTCATGAGGATAGTAGCGTGGCATCTCGCCGGGGCCATGGGGGGCGACGCTTGTGCCCGTGGTTGTTGCGGGCGGGGTGGGGGCGGCAGAGCCCCTGGCGCCGCCGGCCATGCTGGTGTTGACGAAGCCCCCTGGCGCACCTGACGGTGCGTGGTGGCGGCGTGGCCCGCCGTGAATCCCTGTAGCGGCCTGAGGAGGAAGCTGATGACAAAAAGGCGGTGCTCCCGAGGCCGCCGCGTCCAACAGTGCGTCCCGACCGCTCTCCATCAACCGGCACCGCAACAACTCCCTTGCCACGGTGAGTCCTGCCCGCATGTTTGCCTGTTCCCGCCGCGAGTGCGGCGCCGTCGCTACGGCGTGGCTTGCTACTCTGGCAGCAGCTCGGACTTGCCGTGGAGTGAGGGTAGACGATGCCTGGTCGCGTCGCCCGCGCCCCGCGGGATTGGATGGCACTCGTGCTGCCTGGAGCACGGGGTTGAGGTCTTCATGGGCGGGCGGCGCCGCCCGGGCTGGCCAGGCTGCCCAGCGGTCGGAGTCAGCTCTTGGGTCGTCGGACATCGTGGCCGTGGAGCGTCGGCAAGTCGATTGGCGGAGAAGAAGCTCCGTCGCACCCCTACCTGGCGCGCCAAATGTCGGATGTGGGGCTTGGCAAACCCTTAAGGTTCGAACACTGGGGTGCGCGCGAAGTCTTTCCCTCCTACCGATCTACGCCCTAGCTCGCTGAGATCTCGTGGACGAACTCGATGAACTCACAACGCAGAAAGACACGAGATTTATACTGGTTCGGGCCACCGTTGTGGTGTAATTACCATACTCCAGTGTGGTGGTGGTGGATTGCCTCTTGGGCTGATGATGAACAGTACAGAGGGAAGAACAACCTCCTGGGGTTGAGGTGTTCTTGTGCTTGGTGACTTAGCGGGTGAGAGCTGGATGAACTGCTCGATGCCCCCTAATGTGGTGGCTAGCTCTACTTATATAGGCCCTGGTCCTCTTCCCAAATATTGAGAGGGAAGGGAGCCAACAACGGCGGGCAAATTTGAAGGGCGACAGCTAGTACAAGCTATCCTGACAAAAGTGGTCTTCGCCTGCGAAAAGCTCTGGCGGTGACGCAGTCTTGGACTCCACAATGACCTCCGTATTGCCGTCCTTCTGGTCTTGGTCTCATTTCACCAATATGGCAACCTTTGCGTGATGCCTTGGTACTCCTCGCCTGCGCTGGCCTCCTTGGCACCAAAGAGGAAACAAGGACGATGCGTGCACTGGCGCCCGCCTGGTGCCGATCGTCATGGCTCACGTCACGAGAGCCTCGTGAGGTTTGCCCCGCCTTGATATCTCTGCTCCTCGTGAGCCTGCCTGACTAGGACACTCCTGAGGAGGCCTTGCGTTGTCCGCCTCGCGAGGCTTGGCCCCTCGCGAGGGTCTTGGATGCCTCATTGATGAAGATGGGTCGTATGGCCTGCTGGCTTAGGCATGCCGTGGGCCGCAGGCAGGCAAGTCTGGGAACCCCTGTTCCCAGAATGCCGACAATATGTATATCAAAACAAGAGTGTTTTCTTTCAAGTTTGTGAACAAGTACTACTATTCTACTACTTTGGATCCGTCGCAACGCACATGCACATTGCTAGTAAAGGAAAAGGCCTGCTACGTTGGCATCGCACCCCCAAACGCCCGGGAATCGGGAGTACTCCACGGCCCGTCCGGCACGCCACATAGCTAGGGAAGGCATGTTGCCTAGCATTTTCACTTTCATGTGGGACCGCAGTTGAGCAAACGGACTACTGGCAAACCGCACCCTGCCCACCGCGTTGGAAAACAGAAACGAGGAGGGGAAGATCTAGTTGTACCACGGAAGCCAAGAAATTTGGTGTTAGATGGGGCTCGATGATAGAGTAGGAGCATTATGTACTACTACTCCTACTAGTACGAAGTTTGTACTACAACTAGTACTACCACTATACAACTAGGTACGTGCACAACACATCATTGTAGGAACAAAAAATGGGAAGATCTTGTTTTGGGTGATTTATCTTTTTTCCAGTCAACATAGTATGAATAATATGATGTGGGGGGCACCCATGAAGCTTATGTGGCTTGGTTGCATGGCTAGGAAAGGCTAGAGAAAAATAAATACATAATGTGTTTAGAGTGCACTCCACTAAATAGATATACTTTGGATCCATTGCAACGCACGGGCCGGCACATTGGTAGTAGTAAGAAACAAATTCCGGGTTTGGCACGAGTTTGTACTGCGGGAGCACCACAAGGCCTGCCGTAGGAGTTACATTTCCCTCTTGGGGCCCACGGGACCGAGCTTCGGTGGCTTAGTGCACCGGCTTATGAGTCAATGACATGTGGACCTTAAATGCGGCTGGCCCACATGTCATTCTCATGGTGGTGGCGTGGTTCGCGACTCACTTGTTTGAGATGAACCGGGCGGTGGTGGCGTGGCCGTGGCGAGGGTGCCACAGCTGGGCGTTGGGGCGTTACGAGGCGTAGATGGCCACACCGACGGGTACTACCTGTAGTACAGAAGTACTCCAGCTGAGGATTGGTGCCCGGGACGAAATGTGTCATAACCGCTGGATGAAAATTTGATGGTGTGGGAGTACGGATCGAAGCACGGGAGCGGAGCAGACAAACCACGTCCGATAGGGTGTGGCTGTGGTAGAAACTTGATGGTCGCCGCAGTTCAGCTGGCCCGCATGTCATGCACACAAAGGCAGAGGAGCGGTGGGGCCGAGAGGGATGAGGCGCACGTCGCGGGACGTCGTGCCGTCGGTTGGAGCGGCGTCATGGGAATCGCGTGTGCAGTGGTAGAAATGTGATGGTCGCTATGGTTCAACTTCCATGGACAAGCTGTCATGTCTGCTGACACATGTGTTGCATACCGCTCACTGCAAGGAGCAGTAGTAGAGAAAACTTGTTCCAAAGATACCATTTTTCCGATAAAATTCTCGAGATATCATTAGTTTTTACACATGGGATTACTCCTGCAAGGGTCAATCGCAACAGGTGTTTTGTAATAAAATGCATCTTGATGTTCCTGCAATGCACGAGCATCTTTCTAGTTATAGAAGAAGCCCACACGGGCATCTTGCCGCAGGGTGTGCCACCGACCCAAACTGAATTTTTTTAAGACGCTTAGGTGCACCGCATGCCGTGCCACGCTACAAAATGTAAAAAAATAGCTCCAATTTTTTTAAACCTGTTATCTTCAAACCAGCCACACCCGTCCCTCACCTCATCAAAACAGCCCGAGGAATATATTTTGAGTGAAGCATGATTTATTTTTACTAATATATGTATATCAAAACTAGAGTGTTTATATTTCAAGCCCGTGAACAAGTATTATTCTACTACTTTGGATCCATTGCAACACACGGGCCGGCACATTGGTAGTAGTATAGTCTATATCTCTACTCTTATAAAAAACAAAGTTGTTGATGATGGTGTGCCTGCCATCCTGCAATATAGGCCGTCCGATTTATATCTGACGAATAGGAAGGAAACTATGGCAATTTTGCAAAAAGATACCCACACCCTCTCCACATTTGCAAATAAGGCCTTCCCTCGTTCATCCTTTTCTCCCACAAGATAATTAAACAACTCATACAAATGCATCTTGATGTTCCATGCAACGCACAGGCATCTTGCTAGTCTACTACTCTTATAAAAAATAGAGTTGGTGATGATGGTGTGCCTGCCATCCTGCAATATAGGCCGTCTGATTTATATCTGACGTATAGGAAGAAAACTATGGCAATTTTGCAAAAAGATACCCACACCCCTCTCCACATTTGCAAATAAAGCCTTCCCTCGTTCATCCTTTTCTCTCACAAGATAAACTACTCATACAAATGCATCTTGATGTTACGTGCAACGCACGAGGATGGTTCCTTGGGGGTCTCTCTAGCGCGGCGTGGCCGTAGTTGCAAGTTGACGCCCCTTGAGATGCCAACGTTGAGGGGCACTCGGATTTTGTCTGATGAACAGGTAAGTGATGAGTTCGATCACGTAGTAAATGCATTCTAAAGACTACTTCCGTGTCCATTCCTAATTCTCCCGCTGCCCACTGTTTCATAGGTTAGGCTCGGTGCCAGTGGAGATTGGCTTGCATATGTACGGGAGGGTACCAACATCAATTTGCACAACATTTACAACGGTGAAACCATTCCTGTAGAACCTTTGTCCAACATTGGGATCAGCCATGCAACGGGCCACCGCCTGAATTGGTACGATGAACCACAGTGAGATTGAAGAAGATAGCAACCATGGAAGCCCCGATAAGGTCGTCTGCCAACAAAAATTACACCCTCATCGTGGTGTTCGACATCGCGATTGCTTTCACGAACCTTGCACATGGCGGTCAAAGGTGGACCATGCTGTCTGCGGCCGATTTTTTGCCGTACGAGTACGAAGACGCTGTGCTCCTTTCTAACCACATCTTCGCGGTGACAAACCTGGGGACTTGTTTCGTATGGGACACATCCTACGGTATACTCCCTCACTTCCTATTTATTTGTTTTGAATTTCTCCGTTTTATAAGTTTCAAATTCAAATTTAGAGCTCCCAATCACATGTTGAGATTACAATGTCCATTAAATCATTATGTGCATGTACGAGTAAGAAACAAATCTCGAGTTTGGCATGAGTTCGTGCAGCGGTAGCACCACAAGGCCTTGCGCAGGAGTTATATTTCCCTCTCGGGGCCCTCGGGACTGAGCTTCAGCACCTTACTACACCTGCCTTTGAGTCAATAACATGTGGACCCTATAGGTGGCTGGTCCACATGTAATGCTCCCGAAGGCAGAGGGGCAGTTGGGCCGAGAGGGGTGAGCCAGGTCGGGGGACGTGTGGTGTCATGGGTTCGAGCGGCATCATGGGAATCGCGTGTGGCTGTGGTAGAAACTTGATGCTCAGTGCATTTCAGGTGGCCCGCATGTCATGCACACAAAGGCAGAGGGGCGGTGCGGCCGAGAGGGGTGAGGCGCACGTCGGGGGACGTGGTGCCGTGGGTTGGAGCAGCGTCGTGGGAATCACGAGTGGAAGTGGATGAAACGTGATGGTCACCGTAGTTGAACTTCCATGGACAAGCTGTCATGTCTACGGACACATGCATTGCATACCGATCATTAGAAGGAGTAGTAGAGAAAGCTAGGCGGATAAATAGTTCCTTATAGTCAAGCGGACCCACGCTACTACTTGTTCCAAAGACATGCACACCATCGAAATAGTCCATCTATATCAATATACACAGAGAGGAAATATTTTTTTACAATAGAGGAAATAGTTCATCCATCCATAATGCCATGATGCTGGTGTAGCTTCTTCTTCTTCTTCATCATCTTCTTCTTGTTCTCATTTTCTGTGGGAGACGGCTTTGCAACAAGCTCTCTGGACCTTGCAGTTATCTCGAAACTCACACGGGCATCGAGGGCGGCATATTTTATCCGCTCGTACATCAAGGGATAATTCTCCCATCCAGACGACCTTAATGCCAGCATCTCATCACCCTTCCGACGATTTGTTCCGAGCACAAAATTTGCTACGTCGAATAGGGATGGTGTCGGTTTATCACAATCTTCTACATGAATTATTATTTTGGTTTGTACGTCAGCGGTGCTTTTCAAATCAAGGTTGTACGGCTTCAACTTCTATTTGTCCCCTGTGATGGCTGCCCCACAGAAGTATATGTCCTCCCGAGACAAGAAATCATGGAGCTCACCTGGTATGGAGGGCGTGTGTATGATGTGGTGCACCAAAACATCATCTTCGAGGCACAGCTGAAGGACGGTGGCGCGTTGGATCTTCCCAGTGGCACGCTCCGTGTACTCTGCGTCGAGACCGATGGCCTTCATCTCCACCTTTTGGAGGGAGTTGGATACATTATTGATCCACTTCCAAACAACCCTTGGGTGGCCGGTGACAGTGGCAACTATGCACAACGAGCCTTCGACGAGGACATGTTGGATGCTAAAAACCTGCATCTCGATCTCTTTCGCCATTTGGAACAGCTGGACCGGAGGGCTATGGTTTGGAGAATTAGGATTAGATGGCTAGTCTAACTGAAGAAGATGATTATTTATAGGGGCTTCGGAATTACTCCAGGAGTATGTGAAGAGGTTAAAACAATGTGAATGCAGTGTGGTTTGGATGCAAATGAAGATGAAGGAGAGGTGAAGAAGCTGAGGAAAATCGGTTCCCGATGGAGAAGTAAATGGGAGAAGTGGCCTGCAGGCAGCTGATTAGACGGCTAGGTAGACTAAACGAAAAGGCTATGCGGGTAGACTGAGGAGTGGTACCTATCCGTGTACGTGCCCATCCTTCTAGCGCTACATGTGCCACTGGCTAGTTGAGGTCACTCTTTTGAATCACCGTGGTGAGACATTTTATGATTCCTTTTTATTTCTGCACCCCTCCTGACAGGTGGGACCTATGCAAACGGATATAAAAATGTGTCATAGCTGGTTCGGATGGATATATATTGGCGCGTGTGTGGGAGACACAACATTCTCTGGTTAAGGAATATGCGGTTATCCTCAAAAAAGAAAAGGCTTTCTTCGCGCTTCCACATGCACGAGAATTTGGTTCAGCTTGCAATATGGATGATACCTGGAGGATGAATTGAACCCAGAGGCATGCTAGCACGGGAGACCTATTTCTGTTGTACAGTACTACTCATGTTCCTACTACCCCTACTAGTAGTAGTAGTACAACAGTGGTACACTTGATGGTCAAAACATTATTCATACGGTCCTCACAGTGAAGTGACAAGACCCTGCGCCCGAGGTGACACTACTCTGTCAGCGTTCTTGGAACGGGGGTCCCCAGACTTGCTTGCCTGCGGCCCACGGCGTGGCTCTGCGAGTGGGCCCGTACGGCCCATCTTCACAAGCAAGCACTCAAGACCCTCATGAGGGGCCAAGCCTCGCGAGGCGGACGACACAAGACCTCCTCGGGAGCGGCTTCACCAGGCTGGCTCACGAGGGGCGGAGAGATCAAGGCATGGTAAATCTCGCGAGGTTCTCATAACGTGAGCCATGACGACCAAGGCCAGGCGGGCGCCAGGCGGGCACTAGCGACCACAGCGTCCTTGCTTCCTCTTTGGTGCTAAGGAGGCAAGCACAGGCGAGGAGTTCCGAGGCATCAGGCAAAGGTTTCCATATCGGTGCAACGAGACCAAGACCAGCAGGACGGCAAGACGGAGGTCACCGTGGAGCCCAAGATGGCGTCACCACCAGAGCCTTTGGCAGGCGAAGACTACTTTTTTCACGATAAGCTATACTAGCTGTCTCCTTTCAAATTGGCCGTTGTGGCATCCCTTCCCGCTCAATATTTGGGAAGAGGACCAGGGCCTCTATAAATAGGACTAGCCACCACGTAAGGAGGGGATGGGTTCCATTTTCCATCCTCCCACCCACAAGTTCACTAAGCACAAGAACACCTCTCCTCAGGAGGCTATTCTTCCCTCGTACTATTCATCCTCAGCCCAAGAGGCAATCCACAACCACCACACTAGAATAGGGTATTACACCACAACGGTGGCCCGAACCAGTATAAATCTTGTGTCTCGTGTGTTGTGAGTTCGTCGTGCCTAGCCTAGAGATCGCGAAGTGTGTGAGGGCGTGATCGGTGAGGGAGAGATCTTCGCGCGCACCCCAGTGTTCGAACCTTAAGGGTTTTGCCAGAACCCGAAATCCGACATTTGGCGCGCCGGGTAGGGGGGCACCGGAGTTTTTTCCTTCGCTGATCCGCGTCCCATCGCTTCGTCGCAACCATGTCGGACGCTCGTCGCG
Organism: Triticum aestivum; assembly: GCF_018294505.1. Lineage (NCBI taxonomy): Eukaryota > Viridiplantae > Streptophyta > Magnoliopsida > Poales > Poaceae > Triticum > Triticum aestivum. Next base: position 133,944,870 of record NC_057802.1, read on the forward strand.
CCCGCGCTGAGCGCCGAGCGCCGGGCCGCCCTCGCCGCCCGCGTCGCCCAGACGGCTCCTGTCGGCGGGCCTCCCCGTCGTTCTCCATCAACCGCCGCCAACGCCGCCACCGGGCCGGCGGGGAATGAGTAGCAAGAATCCTCATTGCACCCCTCGTTGCGGCGGGACGGCCGCACCGCCACTCCATCGCTGACCCCCGCCGGTTCGTCGTCTCATGCTCGTCGCGCTCCCACGGACGTGCAGGCCGCGCTACTCATGGCGCACGAGCTCCTGCGTTACCGCCTAGTTGACGACCTCTACGAGGACTGGCTGGACTGCATCGCCGAGCTCGTCAGCGCCGCAGGGGGCTCCCCTGCACCGTCCCTTTCGCTGCCTCGTCCACCGCCAGCTACGGGCGACGTAGATCACGGAGCACCTCCACCACCTCTGCACCAAGACAGCGCCCCGGCGCCAAGGCCCGCGGCTCCGCGGCGTGACCCGCCGCGCCAAGCACCCGCGCATGAAGAAACAAGTTGTCAAGAAGTTTCTCGACCGCAAGAGAACGCTCCACCGCTCCCCGCACCGCCATGTCAGGATCGCTTGCCGTGGCGGCGCGCGGGCACCAAGATCAAGCTCCACCTCCACAGTGGGCCCCAGTGACCACGGCCGGCTGCCGCGCCTTCACCCCCGAGCTGCGTAGCGTCGCCTGGCCAGGCAAGTTCAAACCAGATCTGCCTCCTCGCTACAACGGCACACCCGACCCCGCAGAGTTCTTGCAGCTCTACGAGCTGAGCATCGAGGCGGTAAACGGTGACGAGAAAGTCATGGGTAACTGGTTCCCCATGGCGCTCAAGGACGACGCTCGTTCGTGGCTCCTGAACCTGCCCCCGGGCTCGATCTCCTCCTGGGACGAGATGCGCGACCGCTTCATCGCAAACTTCCAGGGCACTCGCGACCGCCCCCCGGCCGCGGGTGACCTGCGCCGCGTCAAGCAGCAACCAGGAGAGACCCTCCAGAAGTACATCCAGCGCTTTAACAACGTCCGCCTCAAGATCCCCAAGGTGACGAACGAAGCTAACATCTCGGCGTTCTCTGATGGCGTCCGCGATGTCAAGATGAAGGAGGAGCTCGCCATCCACGAGGAGCTGTGCACATCCCTGGAGCTGTTCAACCTGGCGAGCAAGTGCGCAAGGGCTAAGGAAGGGCGCCTTTCCCTCCTCGAGCTCCCAGCTGCCGACCCGGAGGAGAAGAAAGCCAAGGCCAATGACGTGAAGCGCAAGGGAGTCGCCGTGCTCACGGCGGAGCCGGACAAGAAGCGCGGCAGGGACCAGCCAGAGTCATCCAAGAGCAGCCGACCGTTCTGCGCCTTCCACAACATGCACAACCACAACACCTACGATTGTCAAGAGCTCAGGGCCATTCGCGACGGACGCTTCGGTCGACGCCCCGAGCGCAACGACCAAGCCTACGGCCGAGGAGGAGGACGTGGCGGAGGATGCTGGGACGACCGTGGCCCACGCCAGGAGTGGCGCGACCGGCCTCGTGAGGACCGCTGACAGGACCAGCCTCACAAGGGCGCCTGGAGGGATCAGCCTCGTGAGGACCGCCCTCAGGGCAACCCCGGACTTCCTCCGCTGCCGCCACCACCAAGAAGGAACGACGACCACCATCATCATGAGGGGGCTCGGGGCTTTCAAGAGCCGCGTGCAATCGTCTGCATCCTGGGCGGAGCTCAAGCCTCAGCCTCACAGCGTATCTTCAAGCAGTTTGCTCGCGAGGTGAACGTAGTCCTCCCCAAGCTTGAGGCCACGCACCCGCTCAGGTGGTCCAAGTGCGCCATCACCTTCAGTTCGACAAATCAGCTCAAATGCGCGGCAACCGCTGGCGCTCTCCCGATGCTTTGTTCACCCGTCATCAGCAACGTACAAGTCACCAAGACCCTCATCGATGGCGGCGCAGGGCTCAACGTCCTGTCTGTCGAGACGTTCGACAGCCTTCAAGTGCCATACGATTAGCTTCAGCCCACTAAGCCCTTCTCAGGAGTGACTGACGGCTCCACCACGCCGATAGGGCAGGTCCGCCTTCCCGTCACCTTCGGAGAACGCAACAACTACCGCACCGAGCTCATCGACTTCGACGTCGCCCACATCCGTCTGCCATACAACGCCATCCTCGGGTATCCAGCCCTGGCCAAGTTCATGGCAATGACGCACCACGGCTACAACGTCCTCAAGATGCCAGGGACCAGCGGGATCATCACAGTCCCCTGTGAAGAAAGAGATGCGGTGTGCTCCCTCGATCGCGCCTTCCAAGCAGCGTCAATCGAAGACCCCGACAATAATGCAGCTCGGTACCCTCCTGATGTCGTCCCCAAGAAGAAGAAGCAGCTACTCCGTGCCGGACCTCAGGGGAGCGGTGCCATGTCACGATTGGCGCTGACACCCGGGGCGCCTCCCTCTATCGCATAGGAAGGCGCGCCCGGCGCCCTCCTCGGGCAGGGCTCGAGGGCTCTCTTCTGGAGGGCCTCAGACCTTGCCAATGTCACGAGGGAGGCGCTCGGGCACCACTTGGAGGTGTGCTTTGCGGCATGTCTCCCTCAGGAGGACACAGGGCGAGGGGCGCCCAGCGCTCAGGAGTTCATTGCCAAGACCACTCAGGAACTGCAAGACGCGAGAGCCATGCGCGGTGACCGTCGCTCACCGGGAGCGGCTCCCCATCCAGGCGAGGATACCGGGCTGCGCGTCTGCATCGACGTCCCAGGGCTCAACAGGGCCGTGTCTCAGGAGCTCTTCTGGCCTTCGCGTGTGGGACGCTACGAGGGCCCACCTCACAACTGCGTTCACATGCCATTCGGCCTGCCGAGCGTGGTATCTGCCTTCCAGCGCAACATGCGGAGCATCTTGGCGGCACAGGAGGCCAGGCGCCACGCCGTCCTAGCGGAGATGGAGATGGTCTTCAAGGAACTGCCCGGACCACCGGAGCCTCCTGAGGCTTAGGGCCCCGGTGGCTCGTGAGGAGCAACTCCTTCGCCACGCATCTATAGCTGCTCCAGCATCCCTTCTACAACGGAACCAGGTGACATTTTCCAAGTTTATTTAGCTGGGAGCGCCCCCAGGGCTGCATCATTCCCATGCCGCGTGGGTCCGTCCTTGTGGCATGTATCCCTTTTTATGTCTTTAGCCTACCTTGCTGGGGGCGCCCCTCGGGCTGCGCCATCCCCAAGCCGCTCGGGCCTGACCCAGTGGCATGTATCGTTCATGCATTTACCTGAGCTAGTTTTCTTTCCATGCTTAATCTATCTATGATTATCACCTGCCTAACTGTCACCCACCATGGGAGCTGCTCACACCGGCACGGTGCTTGTGCATGGGTCCGTCCCTGCAACGTCGACAAATCTGAGCGGTCGAGCTCTGGCCCGCGGCACGCCCCGCGCACGTCACCTCACCAGGCCCTCAGTGCCTTCATTCTCTTGCGGAGCGACCAGTGGCCGGCCGGCAATCATAATGGCAATCTGCACCCTTCCTCGTGCTGACTTGCAGGAACCTCCTGAGGACCACAGCAGGCGGCACCGCGGGCTCCCTCTTCTCCCATGTAATCCACTTGCGCATTAAAAGGGGGGCTCCTAAGCATCGCGACTTAGGATCTCTTACTGGCTTTCCAGCCCTCACCCCCTGGCCTTGACCACGGCATTGCGACCTGGCATACCAGCGGCGGCTGAGCTCGCTCGAGGGCTAGGACCTGAGGACGTAGAGCACAAAGGAGAGCGTAGGGAAGGGGAGGAGACTCATACGGGCCAGACCTGGCTATGCTACAACCACCTACGCACGAGTCTGGCGCCTCGTGAAGGACCGACCCGGGACTGCCAAGATAAGTTTCACGCTCAGGTCAACCAATCGCCACGGCATAGAATTCTCATTTGTGTTGCCCCATTACGGAAACGTAGTCTCCCTTTCCTACCTCTCGGCGGTCGCTTGCGCGCTAAAGGGGACCTCCTGAGCATCGCATCTCAGGGGATCTTTCTGGACCTCGGGCCGCTAACCTCCTGGCCTTGACCACGGCATCGCGACCTGGCATACCAACGACGGCTGCAGCCTGCCTGGGGACCGGGACCTGTCAACGTAGAGCACCAAGCCATCGCGAGGTTGGAAAGGGGAAACCGAGCCTGTACGGGACACGCGCTCGCACAATTTCATAATAAGGATAATATCAACAAAGGACGTTGCGGACCCTTTACACGCCCCCGCGGGGTACTTCTCGATTCCTCGCAGGGAACAAAAGGAAAGAACTTCTAGGAGCCCTATCTACATGCGCCCCAGTGGCTGACGTCATCATCAACAGTGGGCCACGGGAGGCTCGCGCCAACCTCATCCAGATCAGCGGCGGCGGCGGCCGGGCGCTGCAGCGTTGCCCCGGGCACGGCGAGATCTTGGGGGCATGTAGCTGTCGTCGCTCGTCTCTAGAGTCTCGTAGAGCTCGGGAGAATCGCTGGACTCCCATGTGTCGCTACTGCTACCAGAGGAGCCGCTGGCGGTGTGGACAGCAGGCCCTGCCCCTGCTGCAGCACCGTCCCGACGGCCCCTTCCGGAGCAACACTCCAGACGGCGGCCTTCCGCGTCGAAGACCTTGAAGAACAACGTGGAGGCGCCGTCGTACTCGAAGTGGATCGCGAGGGGGCCTTCCGCACGACACACTCGGGCGACCTCACCCTAGCCTCGGGTCATGAAGATCTTGCCCGAGGAGACGGCTTCAACTTTCGCTCCAGTCGCCGACGCGTCACAGTCGGCGTGCTGCAGCCAAACCTCGAGGGGCCCCCTCGGCGGCATCTCGGCAGAAAAGAAGGAAGGGAAGCGGATCCAAGTACACGGAGGCATCGCCGTCCATAGCACGAGTTCGCGCGAGGAGTCCGCGGCGTGGACTCCGGGGGCGACGACGCGCGGCACCGTGGTGCGACGACCAAGGCTGCGGCGCGGGCGGCGCCGCTCGCCGCCTCTTCCTCCAGAGCAATCGGCTTGGCCGTACAAGGGTAACGGATACCCAGGAAGAGGCCGCTCGCACCAAGGCCTTGTCACCTCTTGCTGTTGGAAATATGCCCTAGAGGCAATAATAAATGGTTATTATTATATTTCTTTGTTCATGATAATTGTCTATTGTTCATGCTATAATTGTGTTATCCGGAAATCGTAATACATGTGTGAAAACATAGACCACAACGTGTCCCTAGTACGCCTCTAGTTGACTAGCTCGTTGATCAACAGATAGTCATGGTTTCCTGACTATGGACATTGGATGTCATCGATAACGGGATCACATCATTAGGAGAATGATGTGATGGACAAGACCCAATCCTAATCATAGCTCAAAGATCGTGTAGTTCGTTTGCTAGAGCTTTTCCAATGTCAAGTATCTTTTCCTTAGACCATGAGATCGTGCAACTCCCGGATACCATAGGAGTGCTTTGGGTGTGCCAAACGTCACAACGTAACCGGGTGACTATAAAGGTACACTACGGGTATCTCCGAAAGTGTCTATTGGGTTGGCATGGATCGAGACTGGGATTTGTCACTCCGTATGACGGAGAGGTATCTCTGGGCCCACTCGGTAATGCGTCATCATAATGAGCTCAATGTGACTAAGGAGTTAGTCACGGGATCATGCATTGCGGTATGAGTAAAGAGACTTGCCGTTAACGAGATTGAACAAGGTATTGGGATACCGACGATCGAATCTCAGGCAAGTAACATACCGATTGACAAAGGGAATTGTATACGGGATTGATTGAATCCTCGACATCGTGGTTCATCCGATGAGATCATCGTGGAACATGTGGGAGCCAACATGGGTATCCAGATCCCGCTGTTGGTTATTGACCGGAGAGGCATCTCGGTCATGTCTGCATGTCTCCCGAACCCGTAGGGTCTACACACTTAAGGTTCGGTGACGCTAGGGTTGTAGAGTTATGAGTATGCGGAAACCCAAAAGTTGTTCGGAGTCCCGGATGAGATCCCGGACGTCACGAGTAGTTCCGGAATGGTCCGGAGGTGAAGAATTATATATAGGAAGTCAAGTTTCGGCCACCGGGAAAGTTTCGGGGGTCACCGGTATTGTACCGGGACTACCGGAAGGGTCCCGGGGGTCCATCGGGTGGGGCCACCTATCCCGGAGGGCCCCATGGGCTGAAGTGGGAAGGGAACCATCCCTTAGTGGGCTGGGGCGCCCCCCATGGGCCTTCCCCAGCGCCTAGGGTTGGAAACCCTAGGGTGGGGGGGGGCGCCCCACTTGCCTTGGGGGGCAAGTCTCCCCCCTGGCCGCCGCCCCCCTGCAGATGGGTCTTGGCCGGCGCCCCCCCTCCCAGGGGGCCTATATAAAGGGGGGAGGGAGGGCAGCAGTACTACAGCCTTTGGCGCCTCCCTCCTCCCCTGCAACACCTCTCCCTCTCGCAGAAGCTCGGCGAAGCCCTGCCGAGATCCCGCTACATCCACCACCACGCCGTCGTGCTGCTGGATCTCCATCAACCTCTCCTTCCCCCTTGCTGGATCAAGAAGGAGGAGAATGTCGCTGCTCCGTACGTGTGTTGAACGCGGAGGTGCCGTCCGTTCGGCACTCGGTAATCGGTGATTTGGATCACGGCGAGTACGACTCCATCAACCTCGTTCATTGGAACGCTTCCGCTCGCGATCTACAAGGGTATGTAGATGCACTCCTTTCCCCTCGTTGCTAGTATACTCCATAGATGGATCTTGGTGATGCGTAGGAAATTTTAAAATTCTGCTACGATCCCCACAGTGGCATCATGAGCCAGGCCTATGCGTAGTTACTATGCACGAGTAGAACACAAAGCAGTTGTGGGCGTTGATGTTGCCAATTCTTCTTGCCGCTACTAGTCTTATCTTGTTTCGGCGGTATTGTGGGATGAAGCAGCCCGGACCGACCTTACACGTACGCTTACGTGAGACAGGTTCCACTGACTGACATGCACTAGTTGCATAAGGTGGCTAGCGGGTGTCTGTCTCTCCCACTTTAGTCGGAACGGATTCGATGAAAAGGGTCCTTATGAAGGGTAAATAGAAATTGGCATATCATGTTGTGGTTTTACGTAGGTAAGCAACGTTCTTGCTAGAAACCTATACAAGCCACGTAAAAACTTGCAACAACAATTAGAGGACGTCTAACTTGTTTTTGCAGCATGTGCTATGTGATGTGATATGGCCAGAAGATGTGATGAATGATATATGTGATGTATGAGATTGATCATATTCTTGTAATAGGAATCACGACTTGCATGTCGATGAGTATGACAACCGGCAGGAGCCATAGGAGTTGTCTTTATTATTTTGTATGACCTGCGTGTCATTGAATAACGCCATGTAAATTACTTTACTTTATTGCTAAACGCGTTAGCCATAGAAGTAGAAGTAATCGTTGGCGTGACAAATTCGTGAAGACACAATGATGGAGATCATGATGATGGAGATCATGGCGTCATGCCGGTGACGAAGATGATCATGGTGCCCCGAAGATGGAGATCAAAGGAGCAAAATGATATTGGCCATATCATGTCACTATTTGATTGCATGTGATGTTTATCATGTTTGCATCTTATTTGCTTAGAACGACGGTAGTAAGTAAGATGATCCCTTATAATAATTTCAAGTAAGTGTTCCCCCTAACTGTGCACCATTGCGAAGGTTCGTTGTTTCGAAGCACCACGTGATGATCGGGTGTGATAGATTCTAACGTTCGCATACAACGGGTGTTCACGAGCCTAGCATGTACAGACATGGCCTCAGAACACACGCAATACACTTAGGTTGACTTGATGAGCCTAGCATGTATAGACATGGCCTTGGAACACGGAGGACCGAAAGGTCGAGCATGAGTCGTATAGAAGATACGATCAACATGGAGATGTTCACCGATCTTGACTAGTCCGTCTCACGTGATGATCGGACACGGCCTAGTTAACTCGGATCATGTTTCACTTAGATGACTAGAGGGATGTCTATCTGAGTGGGAGTTCATTGAATAATTTGATTATATGAACTTAATTATCATGAACTTAGTCTAAAAATCTTTACAATATGTCTTGTAGATCAAATGGCCCATGTTGTCCTCAACTTCAACGCGTTCCTAGAGAAAACCAAGCTGAAAGATCATGGCAGCAACTATACGGACTGGGTCCGGAACCTGAGGATCATCCTCATAGCTGCCGAGAAAGATTATGTCCTAGAAGCACCGCTAGGTGAAGCACCAATCCCAGAGAACCAAGACGTTATGAAAGCTTGGCAATCACGTGCTGATGATTACTCCCTCGTTCAGTGCGGCATGCTTTATAGCTTAAAACCGGGTCTCCAAAAGCGTTTTGAGAAACATGGAGCATATGAGATGTTCGAAGAGCTGAAAATGGTTTTCCAAGCTCATGCCCGGGTCGAGAGATATGAAGTCTCCGACAAATTCTTCAGCTGTAAAATGGAGGAAAATAGTTCTGTTAGTGAGCACATACTCAGAATGTCTGGGTTACACAACCGCTTGTCTCAGCTGGGAGTTAATCTTCCGGATGACGCGGTCATTGAGAGAATCCTTCAGTCGCTTCCACCAAGCTACAAGAGCTTTGTGATGAACTTCAATATGCAGGGGATGGAAAAGACCATTCCTGAGGTGTATTCGATGCTGAAATCAGCGGAGGTGGAGATCAGAAAAGAACATCAAGTGTTGATGGTGAATAAAACCACTAAGTTCAAGAAGGGCAAGGGTAAGAAGAACTTCAAGAAGGACGGCAAGGGAGTTGCCGCGCCCGGTAAACCAGTTGCCGGGAAGAAGTCAAGGAATGGACCCAAGCCTGAGACTGAGTGCTTTTATTGCAAGGGAAGTGGTCACTGGAAGCGGAATTGCCCCAAATACTTAGCGGACAAGAAGGCCGGCTACACCAAAGGTATATGTGATATACATGTAATTGATGTGTACCTTACCAGTACTCGTAGTAGCTCCTAGGTATTTGATACCGGTGCGGTTGCTCATATTTGTAACTCAAAACAGGAACTGCGGAATAAACGGAGACTGGCAAAGGACGAGGTGACGATGCGCGTCGGGAATGGTTCCAAGGTCGATGTGATCGCCGTCGGCACGCTACCTCTGCATCTACCTAAGGGATTAGTTTTAAACCTCAATAATTGTTATTTAGTGCCAGCTTTGAGCATGAACATTGTATCTGGATCTCGTTTAATTCGAGATGGCTACTCATTTAAATCCGAGAATAATGGTTGTTCTATTTATATGAGAGATATGTTTTATGGTCATGCCCCGCTGGTTAATGGTTTATTCTTGATGAATCTCGAATGTGATGTTACACATATTCATAGTGTGAATACCAAAAGATGTAAAGTTGATAACGATAGTCCCACATACTTGTGGCACTGCCGCCTTGGTCACATTGGTGTCAAGCGCATGAAGAAGCTCCATGCAGATGGACTTTTGGAGTCTCTTGATTACGAATCATTTGACACGTGCGAACCATGCCTCATGGGTAAGATGACCAAGACTCCGTTCTCCGGAACAATGGAGCGAGCAACCAACTTATTGGAAATTATACATACTGATGTGTGCGGTCCAATGAGTGTTGAGGCTCGCGGAGGATATCGTTATGTTCTCACCTCACTGATGACTTAAGTAGATATGGGTATGTCTACCTAATGAAACACAAGTCTGAAACCTTTGAAAAGTTCAAGGAATTTCAGAGTGAGGTTGAGAATCAACGTGACAGAAACATAAAATTCTTACGATCAGATCGTGGTGGAGAATATTTAAGTCACGAATTTGGTGCGCACTTAAGGAAATGTGCAATCGTTTCACAACTCACGCCGCCTGGAACACCTCAGTGAAACGGTGTGTCCGAACGTCGTAATTGCACTCTATTGGATATGGTGTGATCTATGATGTCTCTTACCGATTTACCGCTCTCATTTTGGGGCTATGCTTTAGAGACTGCCGCATTCACTTTAAATAGGGCTCCGCCGAAATCCGTTGAGACGACACCGTATGAATTATGGTTTGGGAAGAAACCTAAGCCGTCGTTTCTAAAAGTTTGGGGATGTGATGCATATGTCAAGAAACTTCAACCTGAAAAGCTCGAACCCAAGTCGGAGAAATGCGTCTTCATAGGATACCCTAAGGAAACTATTGGGTATACCTTCTACCTCAGATCCGAAGGCAAGATCTTCGTTGCCAAGAATGGGTCCTTTCTGGAGAAAGAGTTTCTCTCGAAAGAATTAAGTGGGAGGAAAGTGGAACTTGATGAGGTGATAGTCACCCCTTCTAAACCGGAAAGTAGCGCAGCGCGGGAAGATGTTCCTATGATGCCTACACCGACTGGGGAGGAAGTTAATGATGATGATCATGAAGCTTCGGATCAAGTTACTGCTGAACTTCGTAGGTCCACAAGGACACGTTCCGCACCAGAGTGGTACGGCAACCCTGTCCTAGAAATCATGTTGTTAGACAACGGTGAACCTTCGAACTATGAAGAAGCGATGGCGGGCCCGGATTCCGACAAATGGCTAGAAGCCATGAAATCCGAGATAGGATCCATGTATGAAAATGAAGTATGGACTTTGACTGACTTGCCCGATGATCGGAGAGCCATAGAAAATAAATGGATCTTTAAGAAGAAGACAGACGCGGATGGTAATGTGACCATCTATAAGGCTCGACTTGTCGCTAAGGGTTATCGACAAGTTCAAGGGGTTGACTACGATGAGACTTTCTCACCCGTAGCGAAGCTGAAGTCCGTCCGAATCATGTTAGCAATTGCCGCATACTATGATTATGAGATATGGCAGATGGACGTCAAAACGGCATTCCTTAACGGCTTCCTTAAGGAAGAATTGTATACGATGCAGCCGGAAGGTTTTGTCGATCCTAAGAATGCTAACAAAGTATGCAAGCTCCAGCGCTCAATCTATGGGCTGGTGCAAGCATCTCAGAGTTGGAACATTCGCTTTGATGAGATGATCAAAGCGTTTGGGTTTACACAGACTTATGGAGAAGCCTGTGTTTACAAGAAAGTGAGTGGGAGCTCTGTAGCATTTCTCTTATTGTATGTGGATGACATACTATTGATGGGAAATGATATAGAATTCTTGGAAAGTATAAAGGCCTATTTGAATAAGTGTTTTTCAATGAAGGACCTTGGAGAAGCTGCTTATATATTAGGCATCAAGATCTATAGAGATAGATCAAGACGCCTCATTGGTCTTTCACAGAGTACGTACCTTGACAAGATATTGAAGAAGTTCAATATGGATCAGTCCAAGAAGGGGTTCTTGCCTGTATTGCAAGGTGTGCAATTGAGCACGGCTCAATGCCCGACCACGGCAGAAGATAGAGAAAAGATGAGTGTCATCCCCTATGCCTCGGCCATAGGGTCTATTATGTATGCCATGCTGTGTACTAGACCTGATGTAAACCTTGCCGTAAGTTTGGTAGGAAGGTACCAAAGTAATCCCGGCATGGAACACTGGACAGCGGTCAAGAATATCCTAAAGTACCTGAAGAGGACTAAGGATATGTTTCTCGTTTATGGAGGTGACGAAGAGCTCGTCGTAAAGGGTTACGTCGACGCTAGCTTCGACACAGATCTGGATGACTCGAAGTCACAAACCGGATACGTGTATATTTTGAATGGAGGAGCAGTAAGCTGGTGCAGTTGCAAGCAAAGCGTCGTGGCGGGATCTACATGTGAAGCGGAGTACATGGCAGCCTCGGAGGCAGCACAGGAAGCAGTCTGGATGAAGGAGTTCATTACCGACCTAGGGGTGATTCCCAATGCGTCGGGCCCGATGACTCTCTTCTGTGACAACACTGGAGCTATTGCCCTTGCGAAGGAGCCCAGGTTTCACAGGAAGACCAGGCATATCAAGCGTCGCTTCAACTCCATTCGTGAAAGTGTTCAAAATGGAGACATAGATATTTGTAAAGTACATATGGACCTGAATATAGCAGATCCGTTGACTAAACCTCTCCCTAGGGCAAAACATGATCAACACCAGAACGCAATGGGTGTTCGATTCATCACAATGTAACTAGATTATTGACTCTAGTGCAAGTGGGAGACTGTTGGAAATATGCCCTAGAGGCAATAATAAATGGTTATTATTATATTTCTTTGTTCATGGTAATCGTCTATTATTCATGCTATAATTGTATTGTCTGGAAATCGTAATACATGTGTGAATGCATAGACCACAACGTGTCCCTAGTAAGCCTCTAGTTGACTAGCTCGTTGATCAACAGATAGTCATGGTTTCCTGACTATGGACATTGGATGTCATTGATAACGGGATCACATCATTAGGAGAATGATGTGATGGACAAGACCCAATCCTAAGCATAGCATAAAAGATCGTGTAGTTTCGTTTGCTAGAGCTTTTCCAATGTCAAGTATCTTTTCCTTAGACCATGAGATCGTGCAACTCCCGGATACCGTAGGAGTGCTTTGGGTGTGCCAAACGTCACAACGTAACTGGGTGACTATAAAGGTGCACTACGGGTATCTCCGAAAGTGTCTGTTGGGTTGGCACGGATCGAGACTGGGATTTGTCACTCCGTATGACGGAGAGGTATCTCTGGGCCCACTCGGTAATGCATCATCATAATGAGCTCTATGTGACTAAGGCGTTAGTCACGGGATCATGCATTGCGGTACGAGTAAAGAGACTTGCCGGTAACGAGATTGAACAAGGTATTGGGATACCGACGATCGAATCTCGAGCAAGTAACATACCGATTGACAAAGGGAATTGCATACGGGATTGATTGAATCCTCGACACCGTGGTTCATCCGATGAGATCATCGTGGAACATGTGGGAGCCAACATGGGTATCCAGATCCCGCTGTTGGTTATTGACCGGAGAGGCGTCTCGGTCATGTCTGCATGTCTCCCGAACCCGTAGGGTCTACACACTTAAGGTTCGGTGACGCTAGGGTTGTAGAGATATATGTATGCGGAAACCCGAAAGTTGTTCGGAGTCCCGGATGAGATCCCGGACGTCACGAGAGGTTCCGGAATGGTCCGGAGGTGAAGAATTATATATAGGAAGTCAAGTTTCGGCCACCGGGAAAGTTTCGGGGGTTACCGGTATTGTACTGGGACCACCGGAAGGGTCCCGGGGGTCCACCGGGTGGGGCCACCTGTCCCGGAGGGCCCCGTGAACTGAAAGTGGAAGGGAACCAGCCCTTAGTGGGCTGGGGCGCCCCCCTTGGGCCTCCACCCATGCGCTAGGGTTGGGAACCCTAGGGGGGAGCTTCCCCCTTGCCTTGGGGGGCAAGGCACCCCTTTCCACTCCTTGGCCGCCGCCCCCCCAACCCTAGATGGGTTTTGGCCGGCCCCCCTCCCAAGGGGGCCTATATAAAGGGGGGAGGGAGGGCAGCAACACACAGCCTTGGGCGCCTCCCTCCTCCCCTGCAACACCTCTCTCTCTCTCTCTCTCTCTCTCTCTCTCTCTCTCTCTCTCTCTCTCTCTCTCTCTCTCGCAGAAGCTCGGCAAAGCCCTGCCGGAGACCCGCTACATCCACCACCACGCCGTCGTGCTGTTGGATCTCCATCAACCTCTCCTTCCCCCTTGCTGGATCAAGAAGGAGGAGACATCGCTGCACCGTACGTGTGTTGAACGCGGAGGTGCCGTCCGTTCGACACTCGGTCATCGGTGATTTGGATCACGGCGAGTACGACTCCGTCATCCACGCTCATTGGAACGCTTCCGCTCACGATCTACAAGGGTATGTAGATGCACTCCTTTCCCCTCGTTGCTAGTAGACTCCATAGATGCATCTTGGTGAGCGTAGGAAAATTTTAAATTATGCTACGATTCTCAACAGTGGCATCATGAGCCAGGCCTATGCGTAGTTACTATGCACGAGTAGAAGACAAAGCAGTTGTGGGCGTTGAGTTTGCCAATTCTTCTTGCCGCTACTAGTCGTTTCTTGTTTCGGCGGCATTGTAGGATGAAGCGGCCCGGACCGACCTTACACGTACGCTTACGTGAGACAGGTTCCACCGACTGACATGCACTAGTTGCATAAGGTGGCTAGAGGGTGTCTGTCTCTCCTACTTTAGTCGGAACGGATTCGATGAAAAGGGTCCTTATGAAGGGTAAATAGAAATTGGCAAATCACGTTGTGGTCATACGTAGGTAAGAAAACGTTCTTGCTAGAAACCTACAAACCACGTAAAAACTTGCAACAACAATTAGAGGACGTCTAACTTGTTTTTGCAGCAAGTGCTATGTGATGTGATATGGCCAGAAGATGTGATGAATGATATATGTGATGTATGAGATTGATCATATTCTTGTAATAGGAATCACGACTTGCATGTCGATGAGTATGACAACCGGCAGGAGCCATAGGAGTTGTCTTTATTATTTTGCATGACCTGCGTGTCATTGAATAACGCCATGTAATTTACTTTACTTTGTTGCTAAACGCGTTAGCCATACAAGTAGAAGTAATCGTTGGCGTGACGACTTCAT